>NW_009693885.1:83859-96359 GCF_000703405.1 Apaloderma vittatum | reverse complement strand
AGTGATCATGAAGGTTAATCTCTCTTTTTTGATGGCCAGTATCTAAGAGGGACTCAGTCTGATCATCTACCTTTGACCTCAATCTCGAGTTCCCAAATCCAGCTCTGGTGTCCAGCTCCCCTCTGCCACAGAGCCTGGGGCTTCCCCGGTGCCACCTGCTCTGCAGCATCAATGGGGATTGCTGTTGGAGGGGGAGTCAGGTTTGATTTTGTATATATGTATATAGTTCACTGTTTTTGTTATTTCCTTATTCATTAAAGCTGTTTCAGTTTTCTTCTTCCAATGCGTTAAGTCTCTCTGCCTATTCCCTTTTCCTTCCTCTTTGAGGGGGAGAGAGGGTTAGAGAGCATCTATCAGGGTTCAGTGGCCAGCCCAAACCCTCAAAATGGGCACTGGTGAAGCCGTGTTTCCAGTACTGCGTTCAGTTTTGGGCCTCTCACTCCAAGAAAGACACTGAGTTGCTGGAGCATGTCCAAAGAAGGGCAATGAAACTGGTGAAGGGTCTGGAGAACAAGTCTTGTGAGGAGTGGCTGAGGGAACTGAGGCTCTTTAGCCTGGAGAAGAGGCTCGGGAAAGACATTATCACTCTCTGTAGCTACCTGAGAGGAGACTGTAGTGAGGTGGGGGTTGGTCTCTTCTCACATCTAACAACTTATAGGACAAGAGGAATTGGGTTCAAGTTGCACCAAGGGAGGTTCGGATTGGATGTTGGGAAAAACCTCTTCACTGAAAGGGTTGCAGAGCATTGGAACAGGCTGCCCAGGGAAGTGGTGAAGTCACCATCCCTGGAGATCTGCAGATGTGGCACTTGGAGACATAGTTTAGTGCTGAACCTGGCATTGCTAGGTTAACAGTTGGACTCTTACAGGGCTTTTCCAACCTAAAGAATTCTATGACTATAACCATTGTGAGAGATTTAAAGAGTTCTTTGGAGATGTTAAGGGAGGGATATTGACCATGGAGCCATATTATCCAAAGGAAGAGATCAAAGGAGTAAACATGTCAAACAAAGAACAGAGCAAGATCAATGAGGATGAGAAAAGTTATCCAGGTGAACCAACTGGAGCGTGAGATACATTTTTGGTTCCAGCTCTTCAGGTTTTTGTCACTGAAGTGAGTAACTGTTAATCCTAATATGCTGGGAGTAAACACCCTGGATAAAAGGTGTCATTTGTAGATCATTACTTTCTGAGCTACAGCAGGTTTCCAAATTCCTGTTTGTAGAATAATTGCAGAAAATGGTGTTTGCTTTTGTTTTATAATTAAGATTTTATAAGATTGTGTTGTGGTTTAACCCCAGTGGCAACTAAGCACCACAGAGCTGCTCGCTCACCCCCCCCACACCAGGATAGGGGAAGAGAATTGGGAGGGTAAATGTGAGAAAACTTGTGGATTGAGATAAGAAGAGTTTAATAATTGAAATTAAATGATGAGATAATAAGAAATAAATATTAATTTTAAACATTGTAATTGAAAGGAAAATAACACAGAGAAACAAAACCCAAGAAAGACAATTGACGCAAATGAAAATAATTGCTCGCTGCCAACCGACAGATTCCCATCCCTGAGCAGCAGCACAGCCCCCTCCACCTTCCCTCTGGTTTTATTGCTGAGCATGACATCATATGGTCTGGAATATCCCTTTGGCCACTTTGGGTCAGCTATCCCAGCTGTGTCCCCTTCCAGCTTCTAGTGCACCCCCAGCTTATTCACTGGTGGGGTGGGGTGAGAAACAGAAGAGGCCTTGATGCGGTGTGAGGACTCCTCAGCAATAACTAAAACACCCCTGTGTTATCAGCACTGTTTTCAACACAGACCTAAAACATGGCCCCATACTAGGTACTATGAGGAAAATTAACTCTCAGCTAGCCAAAACCAGCACAAACTGGTAAAATAAAGCTAATGAACTGAAATTTCTTTACGCATGTCTTTGAGACTTGCCTCTTCATAAAGGTTTGTGGCCTTTTCCAACATATTTTCTTAAAAAGGAAATACTTCTAGTACATTTAACACCAATAAAATTCAGAAAACTGCATTTGTTGATATGCTTGTTTTAATTCATAGTATTTCCATTTTCATTTATTCCAACTCTTTCTTATTTCTTCCATGCTCCCTTCTTGAGTCATGCTCAGTAATCTGTTTGACTTTTTATGTGGTTTAAACATATGCTTTGGTTTTACAGACTGTTGATATGTTAGTGGATGCTGACACAAATTTGAAAATAGTTGGAAAACAAAAATCTAAGTAAAATGGAATTTACAGGTTAATTTGGTTGAGAAGAGTCTATAGGTTAAGTTGTTACTTTTTTGAAATAAATCCTGGACCTCTTAACATAGAAATAATTTACACGTCTTCTTAATGATCTTCATTCAGCTTGTTGTCCTGAAAGCAAACTTTACTCACTGGAAGGATCTTTATTAAAGCCTTATGTTCTTTTCTTTTGAACTTGCAGCTCACCACAGCCACCTTGGATGGTAAACTCCAGTTGTTTCTACCCTGATATTTGCAAGTCCGTGGTGCTCTGAGAATAACGAATTGCTGAGAGAAAGGAGACTGGTAACTCGCCATAGGCAAGCAGCATAATATTCTGGTTTAGACTACAGGTTTATTCTGACTTTTTCTGCAAGTTCCTCAAGGTATTCTCAAAGATTTTTTATTGTGCAGTCTGTTATCTTTATTGCAAAAATAGAGGCAATAGACCAAGAAAAGAAGCCACTCATTCTGACTTCTTTCTAGCAAATCACCACAGAAATGGCTTTCAGAAGACTTCCTGGTTGCTTATAGTTAGGTGTGTTCTCTAGTGCTTTGCTAGACTGGGACCACTTTCTCTAGACTGAAAATGCAGTTAAAATAACAGTTTTTCCACTTTTGAAGCTAGAGCTGCCTGTGACCAAATATTTAAGTTAATCTGAAAGAGAGTAGAATTGTGTGTCTTTCTGAAATGCCATGAGAGTCCTTCTGTTACATTCCTTTGGGGTTATTTGAATCACACGGTTATCTGAAGGCAGAAATTTCCTGGTTTACCCTTTATACTACATTGTGTAAATATCTAGGGAATATGTGAGAAATATCTTCTCTTTAAAATATTAGCTTGGTGCTACAGTCTGATATTATTAAATGAGCTTCAAATGTAAAGAAACTATTTCTGTCTTTTAGTTACTGTTTAAATATTAAAAAAATAAAGTAATATGAAAATAAAGTTACCGCTATGAAAATGTTCATTTCTTATATTCTTCCTAGTTTACTTGTCTTGATCTTAGAAAAGATTTGTTAGACAACTGTTTTTATAAAACCGGGCATTGTAAGTGTTCATTGACTCTAGGTAAGAGTAGAGAGCCTGTATATGACTGGTGGAAGGAGGCAGCTTTTTTCCTTCCCTTGCACAATTAGGCTGCCATTTCAGTTAAATTTTCCAGAACAGAATCACGAAACTTTATTAATCAGATTACTTTAAAAAAAAAGGAAACCTGGAATTTGCACCACCACTTTAACTTCAATAATCAGTATGGCCACATAGCTTTCATTACCATGAAGAATGCTGTATTTAATCGGCATCCCCAACTTATAATATTTAGTATAAGTAGATCAAGGTGCTTCTATAAATTGTTTAATTTCCACAAAAAATGTTCTTTGGAAAAGGCTGTGGCTGTTTTTTACTACACAAAATCATAAAATGTCACTCAGTATCATACTCGGATATTCTCCATAACACAATAGTCTTGTCAATAACTATAGGAGTGTAGTGCAGCTACATCATACTCAGCAGGAGTCTGAATACCGGAATTGTGCATGGTATGAACAAAGCAAATGTGGAATAACTCACCTGACTACCTTTTCAATTCAAAATCAGATTAACAAAGAGATTACCTCCTGTGCTGTAGCTGCACACTGGTACAGTGCACTCATGAATTATGAGCAAGATTTGAATTTTTATTTCCACCACAGGGATCCTCAAGATAGTCTTCTTCAAACTTCATGTAGCTAACTTTCTCATCTGCATGCTCTGGACTCCACACCAAGAATCACTGCTCAAATACAGAAAAATAGTGTGGCCCATAGCTATATTTCCAAGGAAAATATTCCTGAGCTCTGGGTTGCAACTCTCTTATTAACAACTGACTCTTCAGAGAGCTTGAAACATCTGTTGAGGAGGAATGAACTGTAATTATTTTTTTTTAAAGTGCCACATTTTTTAAATAGAAGAAAAACATTATCAAAGGCAGAGGACACAATCAGAAGAACTCTGAATCCTTGCTGCAAACATGAAGGTTCTCACAATCCCCATGGGACTGAAGTAAAAGGGAAAGGCTTCCATTTTCTAGACCTAGAAGTGTGTATCCCAAAACCTCCTCTTAACATTGGGCTACTTTGACCTCAGCAGGACAAGCTCTTCTTCCCAATCTAATGTTATTTTTTTAGTGAGATTCAGCTGTCTGCTACTTTCTGGTTACTTTCATCAAGATTTCTGCCTGACAGAAAAGCCCTTTGGGGCATTTGGCCGTGACCACAGCATCATCAGTCTGTGCTGAATAGAGACTTTCATCTGTTCAGGACTTACCAATGGGCAGTGCTTTGGCAGCCCAAGAATTTATTAGCCCCCTTAGAGCATGAGAGAGGATCTGCCCTACCGTACAGGCACTAGAACTTTTCAAATGGAAATTCACTACTATTTCTTCAGATGTTTTAAAAAAATAGATTTTTTTTCCCTTGAGCTCTTCTGAAATGCTTGAATGCTTGTGGTTTTGGGAATGGAAAAATTTAGCTGACACACTTCAAGTTTAGGAAAGTTAAGTGCTTGAAAGCAGGTTTTCTAATGGCAGATAGGATGAAGAAAATATCAAGGATGGTGCTACCATCTGTATCCACAGAAGCACTATGCCTTTGGTTTTGAACAGGCAAACCTTACAGTTTATGTTTTCAGTTCCTGGCATAAAGACAAGACTATTTGAAACGAGGCAGTCTTAAAAGCAGATAGGAAAAGTTTGTGGTTAGCTAAGATAGGTAGAGTATCTCAACTATAAAAAATTGACACAGCTGTGAGTGTAAATATTTAATAGGTCATTGTGAGGAATTTTGAGTATGTTTTCAGACTGCTTTTGGAAAAAAGTGAATATAGTATATCTCCCAAATATCTTATGAAAATTAAAAGTCTGGCCTTGAAGGAATATGTCGCAATATGGGAGGAAAACAGCAGAAGAATAGTCTAGTTTCATCAAATATTTGCTGTGTCATGTTGCATTTGTCCTTGAATGTCCTATATACTGGGGAGAGGAGTGGTGTTTTTCTACTTCCTGTGTGCTGTTATGTGGGGGACTTTCCCAGCTGAACATCTACCAAATGTCACAGAATTCTTAAAATGGGTTTACACAGCACTTTGGTCTGATGCTCTAAAGGTCAAAAAGCACAGGGGGGCAGCTGGCGCTGTTCTAAAGTGTATCCTGTTAAAATCTGTTGGGATTAAGTGGTTTGCAAAATATCAACTACTACTCATTTTTCTATATAGAATAAAAGGACAGGTGATCAAGTTTGGGTTGGACTGTCAGGAGCAGGGGAAGAGCAATCCCGCAAATAAAGTCAGCTTTTCCTGGGCTCTGTCCATTTTCTTAATTCATCATGAACAAAGTGTGCTTTGGTTGTATTCTTCAGGACTATATTGCTCTCCATATGCATGATGAGTGCATTTAGATACACAGTTAAATACTCCTGAAATAGCTGGCAGTAGTCATTGGCACTTATTCTTTTCTTCCTATCATTACTCATCGTTTAATCATACCCTATTATCTTTTCAAAACTGTGTTGTGATTGCATTTTCTCTTTTTAAAAAAATAAAAATAACAGGTCTGTTTGCCTAATAATATTTTACTGCAGAAAGAAAAAATGTTAACAAAAAATTGCAAAAAACAGTTTTAAAAAACATGTTGGAGTATAACTAATAAATACAAATGAGGTAGTGTGAAATTGCTGTTACTCTAATTTGGGATGCCTCGCTTCAATATATAAGTGGCATGGAAGATTAAAATAGTACCTTCCTTGAAATCCCTTTAAGTTTAAAAGTGGTCTTATTTAAGGATAGTAAGGTCATACTCTAGGAGATACTAATTTTTATCTTATTGTCTAAATTGAACTTTTACCCACCAGTATTCCTGTGATCACTTAAGCCAAAGTCTGCTCTTCAGAATTCTGCGCTTCAGTAAAGCAAGAGTAATTCTACTTACTTTTGTGAACCTGGTGCTGCTGGAAGCAGACTCTGCCTCAAGATTTTTAATAACTTTCAAGGGAAAACAATATACTTGTATTAATAACAAATTTTTGATGAACACACAGTGTAAACTGTGAAAGCTGGATATACCTGAGGAGCCCAACAGAAGTTACTGAGGGCAAGCAAGTTCTTTGTTAACTGTTTCAAGCCAAATTTTTATGTTTGACGTGAATATGGTGAAAAAAATATAATTAATTACCTGAAAAAAATATATTAATCCAAACGGTCACGTTTAGCTAAAGGCCTTTCTTTTATGTGTTTTCACAAAAGTCAAATGTTGCTACAATGAAGATATTGGACGAAACACAGAATAAATGATGTGGCATGAATGAGCGGAATTATGCTTATGATGAATCTGATTTAACATAAAGTGGTATAAATTCCATTCCCAGATTAAGAGCTTCTGGATTAATTTTATGTTGTTGCCAAAGTTAATGAACCACAATGAAACATGTGCACTGTCTTAGTTAATGTAAACAAATGAACTCATGCTTTCCCTTCCATTCAGAGAGTTTGTGATGTGTTGCGTTTTGTTTTGCTTGGTTTCTTACTGGGAAAAAAAAAAAGTTCTGAAAAGTATTTATTGTAGGATAATGTGGCAATCCTCTCATCCAGTTACAGAAGAAAGACAAAACCTTGAGAAGTCACCTCCAAAGACCAGCCACTAGCCTAAAGCATTCACTTCTAAATCATTCTTGACAGATTTTTGTCTAAACTTCTCCTCAAAACCTCTGGTGAGAGAGATTCCACAACCTCCCTGTGTGGGAAATCCCCTTGGTGCAATTTGAACTCGTTAATCTCTGTCTTAACCATTAGGCATAGGGGATAGGATAATTCATTGCGTTCTCTTCATAGCAACCTTCTACATACTTAACTATTGTTATCATGTCTCAGACTTCTTTTTTCTAGTCTAAACAAAGCCATGTCTTTCAATCTGTCTCCGTATGTCATGTTTTCTAGACCTCTGTTAATTTTGGTTGTTTTATGTACCATTGTTTTCCATACTGTTGTTTTCCAATCCTGTGTTCATCTCTCTGGAAGTGCCGTGCCCTCAGAAGATTACATCACTCCATGTTACGCCAGTGCTTGGTAGGCTGAACGCATGGCTTGATACATCTGAAATATGGCACTCGTAATTTTATACTTCACTGTAGTGTTGAGTTTATCTACAGCTACGTGGCATTACTGACTCATGTACACCTCCTAGGCTGCTCAGTCCTGCATAATTTCAGTTTATTTTCCCAATTGGCCAACATTACATTGAATTCTGATTTTGTGCTCCCAAGTGCCTCCAGCCCCTCCTAATTTGTTATGGTCTGTAAATAAGATAAGTAATGATTCTGGAGCGTGGAGGAAATCAACTGTCTGCTCACTCAGCTCCCAGGTTATCTATTCACTGCCTGGAAAGATGTTCTTTTTACTTCACTTACTCTAGATGGCAGCAGGAGGAGAATATTACATTCAGTGAGATAATTAGCTGAAATTGCTGCCTTATTCTAGCAACTCAGTGAAGGAAGGACACTTCAGCTTTTATTGATGTTGAGCTTAAGAACATGCGAGCGTCATCATTACATTTCTATGGCACGGTGCAAATTTGTTGTTCCTTCACTCATCAGGACTTTGTAGGTGCATTAGTCCCCTACTATAAAAAAACAAAAATGCACAGTTTTATCTGAAGGCCTGTCCTTTGAAACAATTTGTTGGCCTGACTAGCCTGTGAGGTTCAAGGAGGTTCCTACCATGAGGAAATGAATTGGCCCTTTGACCAGCCATGTTAGCCACAATGACTTCACATTTGTCATACACACGATCTCTGCATTTGTCTTCAAAGAGCCATTCCTCATTTGTGCTGGTAAGATGAGTTAAATCTCTTGACTTTTCTTCACTCCAAAGGCCTTGCATTAAAGTAGCACCAGATTCTGTGGTTTGGCTGTGCTGATTCAAACTCAGGGAATTTGCATCTTTTGGAAGGGAACTGAAGGAAAGAAATATTACTCTATTCTTCAAGATAACATTTTATGATTTTTTATGCAGCATTCAAGTAAAGGTTACAGTGTCCTGTTGCAGGACTGGCCATTCTAGGAGACCCGATGGAGGCTCCCAGCTGCTGTTTCTCTCATTAGCTGTGTCAAGTAGAGGGACCTTGCATATTATTGCATAATATTTCTCTGAGCAGTTGAATTAACAGAAGAAAAGAATTATACAATTGTCTTAAGGCTAGAGAAAAAACTCAGACTATGTGAAGTAAGCATTTTTCCTCATTGTTTCAGGCTCTTCATGTGGCAATTAATAGCAATAAAAGCAAAGGATAAAAGTTAACCTGATTTTGTTGTGCCTTGTTTTAGTATTAAAACAAGACAGGATTTCAAAGTTCTCAGCCTAATTAGTCTTAAAGCCCTGTTAATCCAAATTTTTTTTCTTCTCTGCATGAAAGAAGACTTCTAATCCTCTACAAGCATCACCCTCACCCAGCATATTTCTGCTTGGGGACTGCACTGTGGACAGTCAGGACACACTCTGCTCCTTTAGGGAGTGAGCTTACACACTGCCAGACCTTTGCAGCACATTCCATTGTCTGAAGCTACACCGAGACAGTAAACAAAAAGAGGCAGCTATAGCTTTATTATATACACAAATTCAGGGTTCACTGGAATACTGGTTGAGTACTTCCCATTTGTTTGCGGAGTCTGTAATGGCAAGCTCATCTTAGAGCCGACTTGCAACAGGATCTGTGAAAAGCAACAGTACATAATAACATAGCTGTAGTTCTGCTTCCATGCTATTACTCAGAGATCTGTCAAGAAGCTTGGATTAAGCACTTCTTCTGCTTTCCCAGGGCAGCACCTGCCCCTAAACTTGCTCCTTAACCTCTCATTTTGGAAACGAGAAATGCCTGTGTATAGTTTACTCTCCCACAATGCCCAGAAGTATCTTGTTTTACCAATTTGCAGACAGGACTCACAGGCAGCTACCAATCCTGGAGCAGAAAGCGTTGCCTCCTGCCTGTGCAGGCTGATGAGCTGACCTGAAAGCTGTGCCTCAGGAGAGGATGCTGGTTTCAGGTGGTTACGATCCCAGAAAGAACGAGACCAGAGGCTGAAAGTGTTCCTGGCCCAACTCCACTCACTTGGCTAGGGTTACACCAGGGGTGATCTTGGCCTGATGAGTATAAAACACACTCTCCACAACTGTAGACAAAAAGACATCTTGAGGAAAGGAAATAGAAGCTGAAAAATGAATGAAATGTGTTCCACCATGTGTGATCCTGGGCTATGAAAAATACAGTTGAAAGGAGCATTTTTCCCTCTTCTAGTTGAAACCACTGTGATCGGTGGTCTGACATGGTGGTATGTTTCCTTTTACCCATTCTTCCTCTTTGCTCCCACTCATGAAGTCATAACAGAGAATATATTCAAGTGAACTGAGATGTGGAGCCATGGGATCTGGTAAATGCAAATTACCTTCCTCTGCCCTAACAAAATAGTGTGATTTTTTTTTTCATTCACTCATCCAAAGGCTTTTTCAACCACTGCAGTTTTTTTTGTTTCATGATAGTAAGCTATACTGAAATTGCTTTAAGAAAACTAAATTGTGTAATAAGATAATTGTAAAAATATAAATTCAAGTTTAATTCAAGAGACATACCAATATGCTTTTATTATTCTTCTTTAGAAATATTCTATGCTTTTGCACTTTGCAGATTGTCAGTCACTATCTCCCTACATTATTTCACTTTTAAGCACCTTCTAGAATGATCTGCATGCTGAGAACAGTCAGAATTATCTAATATGCAATGATTCAAATAAAGACTGTAAGGATGATGTAAAAACAAATATAGTTTGGGTGGAAGAGACTGGAGACTTCAGGCATTTTTCTTCAAAGTATGGACATTCGCTAAGGGTAATGAAGTTGCATACCCTTTGTATATGTCATAGTATACATACACCATGATCATCCTACATAGGCCTTTGGCAAACGGACTGGAAAAACATTTTAAAATTAATAAATGACAACTGGAACTAACACCCAGCAACATCTCTATGCATTTCATATTTATTGTATGTAGTTAATACATTACTTAAGAAGACACCTATTAAAAAATTAAGTAGGAAGGGAAATAGCTTTCTCCCAGAGGGCAACCTGTAAGAAGGATGAGGTTTCCTCTTATAGTGCTTTTTCCAATTCCTTTCTAGTATGTTGCCAAATTATGTGAAAGATTCAAAAGTTTCAAGTCCCAGAACAGTCTAAGATTCACTAGGAGCATACACTGCCTGTATTTTCTCTAAATGAAGCACAGGAAGCAATATCCAGAAAATAAACCTTGTTAAGTGACTAATTTTAAGTATTTATTTTTTACCTATTTGGTGTTACCAAGGCCATATATGATAGCAAAAGCTAAGCTAAATAAGAAAGGATTTTTTGCTAAAGATACTGACTCCAGTCTCATGGGTTCCTAACATTAGGTAACTCACCATAGAGCCTTCCCCATAAAAATGGCTTTCTGTGGGATAGAAAGGAGTTGTTTCTATAAAAATGATCAAGAAAATTAAATTAGCTGCTACAGCCAATTCCTCTCCAGTCCTAACCCCTTCACTAATATTCAGTTGGACAAACTTCCTAACATAGAAGCCTGGATTCAGAAGTAATGTCATAAAAAGTCATTCTGAGCTTTTCTTGGTCTCTCAAACCTTCCTCTAGATGCTTGTCCTCCTCTGCTTTTGCAATTTGCCATTCGCTGCAAAAAGGACTCTCATAGGCTTTATTATAAGAAAAAGGAAAAAAAAATAATGAGGGGCTCAAATGAAATGCCTGAGACTCCAGAACTCATCCTTGGCATTTTTTCCTTAAGGAACAGAGCTCTGCAGAAATTCAAAGTAGTTCTGCTTTCTCTCGCCCTTCCTTTGTGTGCACACTTCAGAAAGAGGGGGAATGTGTATCTGGCTCCCAGCTGAAATGAAATGAACAAATAGCCCCATCCGTGGTGCTGGCAAAATGAGAGTCTCTTCCTCGGAAATGTTGGTGGTGTATTGTAAAATGGGCTTTGTTCTGAACGAGGACAAAATGTCAAAGGGCAGACTTTGGGGTTTATTTCCTAACACAGGGGATTTCCAGGAAATTCTACTTCATGAGACAAAAGAAGAGAAATATTCTGCTCCTCTTGCAGCTCCTGCCTGGTCTGTGGACAGACGGGATGCCTGTCTCCACATCGTCCTGCTTTTCAAGATAGGAGGGAACACGGGAAGAAGGTTAGATTACAAGTCAGATACCTGTGCAGGGAACCATCAAAGTCCCAGAGGAGCTCTAGGAGCCAGTGAACTACTCTTGTTCCCAAGCACTGCAGGAAGCAGAGAGCCTTTGCAAGAAATGTGCCAAATTTCTTTCTGAAGTTGCCACAGTATCAGTGTCTTCCCATGGAAAATTATCTCCATTTAAAAACTTCTGACAGATCTAGTTACCTGTCCTGTATCAGCAAACTCCAGGAATGTACAGGATTTCAAGAGGTTAGGAACTAGGGTGCCCATTTGCTATGACAGGACATGTGTGCAAATCCAGCCTAGAAAAAAATCCTGCTACTCTGCCCTTTCAGAGCAAAACCCCCCACCCTGCTAGTCCATATGCTGTTTTAATAAGTTAATTGCCTTCCTTTCCACTTGTTCTCTTAGATGGCCTGAAATCCTGAATTTCCGGGCTGAGAATAGCCTCTACTCATTAACTCATTCTCACTTCCATGTTATATTTTGCAGAACAAAAGATTACATATTTCACATTTTTGTCCCATAAACCATCGCCTGTTAAACCATTTTTAATTTTAATGAAGGTTTCAATCAGAAGATGAGGTTATGACTAGACTAACTGGCAAAATTCCAGTGAAAGTAGTAGATTGCACAGCAACCACACAGGATCTCCAGGCACATTGAGACTACGAGCAGTACCTTTGCTCAGAGTGACCCCCTGGACAGCTGCCAGACCTGGTAGATCACTTTGTGCTGAAATGGCCTACATTTAATAGGAGAACCACAACTTCAAATGGTATGGAATTTATTCTGATGAACAAAGCAGGAAGCGGGAGAGGCTTTCCTTGAACTCAACTGCACTTTTAAAGCCAATTGCTTGCCATCATGACCTGTCACTTACGCTGCTCCAGAATCTGCCCCTTCAGGGCTCCTTTGTTTCTGCCAGGAGATCACAGATGGTGGAGGATTTCCAGAGCTTGTTCAGCCCATTGCCACACTTCATGCAC
>NW_009693885.1:23177-83828 GCF_000703405.1 Apaloderma vittatum | reverse complement strand
GGGGGGGGGGAAAACCCCAGCCATAGCACTGACACATTTCCCTGATGGTTTGTGTGATCAGAGGGTCTCTGCCTGCAACGGTAGTTGGGATAAGACTATGACAGACCTATGGGATGTCTCTATATGTCCCAAGTCCTCCAGTTTTACCTAGACATAATTTCTAGGCAATACAGTAGGAGACCTAATCCTATGGACATCCTCCCAGATCCAACTCAGAACTGTCTCCTGTGCAAAAACAAAGGCTCTTCCTCTGGGCTGGAAAACAAAATTCAGATATTAGGGTCTGAAATTTAGGGTCCGGCTTTACAGATAAGAGGGCAATTGAAATGTATGGGGCTCTGCCTTGGAATGAGTCAGGAGTGAGTCAAGAGCTTATGGGTAAAGATCCCAGAAACTGGCTCTAGAGGACCCTGCTTGAGCAGGGGAGGGGGTGAACTAGATAGTCTTTAGAGAACTCAACCTCAAACATACTGTTATTCAGTGATGAGCTAGGTAGGCATGACATACCACTGCATTGCTGTGATTAACTAGTCACAAGGAGCCTGGAAAATGCCTTTAACTGAGAGGGCTAAACAGCCTTTAGCTGAGAGGGCTAAACAGCCTTTTGGAAGGATGAGAGCATTTCAGATGCCAGCTTGACTTAATTGCCCTGGCCTAAATGTTTTTTCAGCTATGTTGAAGGGCTGCATTCAAAATCACTCATATTAGTCTGGTTTGACAACGTCTGCCACCTAAGCAGTAGATTACTGACAGTACTGGCAGTACTGACACACATACAGTACACAGAAAAGCAGCTCATGTTTCCTGCAAGTGCAATAAAGAAATTCCAGTGCCATTTCTCCTTCTGGGTAGGTAACACTGGGTGGTTGACAGGAGTTTGTTCGTATCCTAGAAATGAACAGTACGTTAGGTTTGAATATTAATTCTTTAGGTTTGCTTGGTTTTGTGGTGTGCATGTGCTTCTTGGATAAAAGGCCAATATTTTTAGTAACTGATAATCAAATCCAGGAGTAATTTATTCATAGCCTTGGCCATGTCTTTAAATAGGGAGGAAAACCCGTATTTTGAGTCCTTCTAGCCTACAGCTTTATATTACTTTCATTTGGAGTCCTTCTTGCACTGGAGGATCTGTGAAAGCCCAATTGAGGAGGTAAAACATGCACTATTACTTCTTAGGAAAATAAAAGCAGTAAGTGTCTACTGACATGACATAAATGGAGTCTGAAATATGAAGTAATATTCTTGATAACAATTGATTTTCCTATCATACAGATTTTCTATTTTCAATCTTATCTATAGGATGAATACTTGTAAGTTTGAGGTTTGAGGTTCTCAATATTTTTCGAGCAAGGGACATTCATAGCACAAAGATGCTCACACAATGTAAATTTTTATACTTATACAAATGCAGAGATGAAAGTTAAAATTCTTGGGTCTGTTGAACTCATTGGCCTCAAGGCAACCAGAGTGTTAACTAGAGACTAATACTTGCCAGTACTGTATGTACCCTACGTGTTGAACTCGGCATGCTGCGGCACTGATTACTCTCAGGTTCTAGTTAAATTGTTTGAAATTTCTCTCCTAGAAAGTTTCAAATGCTTTAAATTAATTTTGTCCGGACTGTATAGATTTTTGCTGGGCAGGGAGAACAGAAATGTATGTGTGTGCCAGGAAGCTTCAGGATTGCCCAGCAACCTCATTTCACTTCACTGAGGTTGCCTTAAGACAGAATCCAATGAGACCCACCTCTGTGTCTCCTGGGGCAGAAATCCATTTAAGTGAATGCCTGGAAGTGCGTGTATCTTTGAGGAACCAAACAGTATTAACGGGCACCAGCTTTTTCTCCAAGACCAGTCAGCTCTTCTGCACTCACTTTGGCTGTTCTGTACAGCAGGACCAGGCTTGTAGGTGTTTCTTCCAAGCACCTTGCATGCATTGGGACAATCTCAGTGAAAAAACCAGTCATTTCATAAGTCCCTTACATGAAATTCAGCATAGGCACACTCAGTTGGTGCAAGTTTTAGGACTGCTGAAGAAAAGCACTACAAAAAACCAGAAGGGAACAAAGTATATGCATGGATTAGGGTAACACTGGGACATCCTGGCTCTTGTTATTTCTCCCACCATCTGGCATTCCCCTCCCTCTCATCCTGCACTCCGTCTGAGCTCCAGACAGCAAAATGATTCAAAGATTTTCTTTGAACTTTGGTACCAAAACTCAGTCTAATACAGAGTGGTCAGGCTGTCTGGTATGCTGTGTCTGAACTCCAAGGCATCACACTGCACAGCACTGTTGGAGCTGTTACGTCATGTAAGAGTTGCCCCAAAGTACAAGCAAAGCACAACAGATCGGTGTTGTCGTCCAAATATTGTCCTGTTGCTCTTTACTGGAGTAGTGGGGTTTTGCTCTCTCTGCTTGGGAGAATATCCCGTTTCTTGAGACTCTGTCCTCAAAGGCTGATGTTCTTTTTGAAGATTTAAATATGAAATGCCAAAAAAGCAATACATAAAAAAAAAGAGAAAAAGAAAAAAGTCACCTCCAGTTCCAAATGTGAAGGGTGATAATGAAGTTCACATAACATATGGGAAAGGGTACTGCTTTGTTTAGCCACTTGGCTTGAATTGTAGACTCTATGGTGCTTACTATGCAAATAATGCTCAGTTGAGCCATCAAAATAAAATCATGGCTGTATATAATGGTAACAATTAAATGCTTATTCTCCATGATCATATAACATAGGGCTTTGTCCTAGAATGTACACAATCCCAAAGGACATTATGTGAATATAAAAGATTGTTGACTCATGATTCCCTGGTTGTGTTCTCTGGCAACATCTCTTCAAGAACAGAGAGACACAAACAAATATAAGGAACCTAATGGGAATTTTTTTTTTAGCTTCAGCTTAATGCCTTACTGACAGCAGTGTTTAGTATCTTTACTAGCAAAAATGCACATAAATATATGGATAATATTGAACTCCAGGTTGTATCCATGATCTAAGAAGCTGGACTGAAGCACAGAATCTTTACATGTTGAGGCAAATTTGAAAATGTTTTCGTTGTTTCATTCAGGTTTGCATGATGCTATTCTTCTGATTTGTTATTCCTTTGTGAGAAAACAGATAAAGGATGGGGCAAGAATACCTTTCTTGCTTGCTTTCCTCAGAAATTTTACAGAAATTGGTACACCTCTGAGGTGCCTATGGGTAGGAAGTGAGGGAATATCTCTTCTGGCTGGGAGTGATGGCAGCCAGGATCTGACAAATATGCTGTCTAGCAAGTGCACAAAGCTACTGAAACCTCCCACCAGGAGCAAGCAGCGTGTCAACCTTCCTTCTCCAAGGTGGGACTACCTGCCTGGATGGCTACAGGACAGTCCTGGCCACAGAGGACTGCTCTATGTGGGCCTGCACCCACAGCCCAGGGCTCACCTTCCTCCCTTCCATATCTGTCTAAATACAGGCATTGTAAAGGCTTTTTTTGTCTCATTACTTTTGCATGTACATAAACAATATGAGTATATGGATGGCGCATATGACTGACAAACTGAGTTACCTGCAGATACTTCCATCCTTAGATTGGATGAAAAATTAAATTGCTGTGAATCTTATATCTTCCAATACAAAGACTGAATATATTTTCTGACTTAGAAGTCTCCCTGTCGGATTCACATACAGTGTTTTAGCAGTAACAAGTATTAGATCAAGAGCTGCTTCTGTGGTAGTCTGCTGCTGACTGACCAGGAGGAAACATGGCTGTTAGAAAATAAAAATCCTGAAGTTGCAAAACTATTTTTGTAATACCTAACAGTTTCTTATTGTGGTATTATCATTTGCAAATCAGGTTCTTATTCTCTAATTACATTCCTATCACAGGAACACAGAATCACAGAATGTTAGGGGTTGGGAGGGACCTCGAAAGATCATCTAGTCCAACTGCCCAAATGAATTTGCCTGCTCTGATGCTTTCAGTTACCTGCCTTCAAAATGCTCTGGAAAATTAATAATGTACTTTACTCACGCTTGTTGTGGCAGTTCAGTTCCTCCACAGAGGTGTAAATGGAGGCACAGAAATATTCTGTTTACACAGCAAATCTGTAGAAGAGGCTCGAGAAGAATTTCGGATTCATTATGCTCTCTCCAAACGCTACACAAGCTGCCCTTACTTCAGTGGTCTCTCGGCTGCAGGGCTGTGAATTGGCCATGTCACTGGGAAAACAACCATGATAGTTTGTCCAGAAATGAAAAGTCCCATGCTCTGCAGCTGTTGATATTTTGCTTTCTGAGCCAGATTTCGGCAACATATCAGTAGTTTAAAAAGCAAATATTTCATCTTTCCTGCCTCCCTTCAGCTAAAGCTGTAAACAGGACATGTTGTGTCCTGAGCCTGACCTAAGCTGGGCTGCAGCTGTTAATCAAACTCTGTAACTGTAAACATGAGATTGTCTCAAAAGTACTGAAAGGTGAGCTTTGCTCTCAGTTGCAATCAGCAGTGCTGACCCACAGGAGCATTGCAGTGTGTCTTCTGGGGTCTGTTCTGAATTAAAAGCTCTCAGATTGGTAGAAACCCAGTTCTGGGTTTTGGCTCCGACAGTAAAATCAAGGCTGAAGGTGAGGCATCAGATCAGTTTGCCCAGAACTTTCCAGTTCACTGGGTAAATTCTGGAGGTCCTCATTTCAGTGTAAAGTGTTCAACTGCTGAGATATAAAGCCTCATGCGAAGTGCAGACATCTAGCTGGCAGTAGTAAAAGACATCTAACAGGCTGCAGTAACGTGCCGGCCAGATCAGAGATTTATACTAGCCTGCACCATGATTAGGTCACTGGCAACCTGTGGAAACAAAGCAGGTTGTACTACAGAGCAAAGAAATTACTTTCCAGGTCCCAAGGAGAGGGCTGAAGTTTGCCAAAACATTCAGAAATCTCAGTAAATAGCCAAGTGGAGACTGTCATAAGTTCTTTATCTGAGATGTTTTATCTTGTCTGCCAAGCAATTAGATCCTGAAACAAAGAAACTCTGTCTTTGTTCGTGCAGAGCACGGCATCTACAGCCAAAAGCTTAAAGATGCCCTGTCAGGCTGCTCAGGTCTGTGGCTGACAGGTCTTTTCCAGAGTCACACTCCTGGAGCAGGCTCAGAGCCAGGGTGAGCCCCAGAGAAAGGAACCACAGGCATGTCGTGGTACCGGAAGTGATGGAGAGAGTGAAGGTGTTATCCATACCCATCCCCAGGTGCTGATTTCTTAGAGAAAAAGGCCAATTCTGCTCGAGAGATGCAAAAAACGGAGAGGCTGTTGAGAGCATGAACCCCAGGGGACCCAAAGAGTGACAAAAGTGCCCAGGAAGGCAGAGAAAATGTGTTTTGCAAAGCACAGAGCAGGCAGCCATGTGTGGAGGCCATATTGACTCACAGCCACGGCCTGTGAGGCCACATGACGTAGAAGAGAGTTGAACAGGAGTTGTGAAGCCACATTTTGAAAGCATGACAGGCTTATGTTTGGCCAATATATTAAACTAAGCAGACCTGTACTGCCTGGTTACTTAACATAGAGGCTGACTTTTGCAAGCTATTGGTCAAGTCCCTGCTAACTGTAAAGACATGGATATGTATTGAGGACAACTAGTTTTAGGGCTAGAAGATTACATAAGTTTTCTTCATGGCTCAGTGGGACAATTCCAGGATCAAATGGATTTTTAAGAGATTCAGGGACTCTTGGTACAACGTACCTCCTTTACTGTTGTAATCACCACTCTCACCATTTTACTTTGCAAAAAATGTTCTGAAATATAGCAGTTTACAGTGTGAATAGTTTTCCCCCACTGTTTATTGCTTTTTTTTATGATTATTATTTTGTCCTTGTTGGTTTCCTTCCCACATTTTATTAAATGCTTCCTTACCTTGAAGCTGAGCACCCCAGGCATACATGCTGTTGTATATAATATGTTGTTTGTTTTCCTTTTGTGATAGAAGCCATATGCTGATCTCACAAGCAGCATATTTCAAGTAGACAAAATAATACTGATAAAAAGTTATAGAATTAGAATCCTGAATTACGAACAAAGTTCTATTTAATGGATGTTTTTGCATGAGACATACTATATAAAACAGTAGTGAATTAGGCTCAAGAGCCAGAAAAATGTTATTTATAATCTTATGTTACATTTTAAAATTAATAAAGGAAAACGTGAATAAAATTAGTTGACTGGGGCACTGATCCTCAGAGCCATTGTTTCCTATCAACATTAGACTATGAAAGAATTTCAGAACTGGAAAGAACTTATCCTCCTTCCTATGAAGTCCTCAACAAAAACAGTGCAACCAGGCAAATATAAGAGGTGCAGTGGATGCATGACTCATTTAAAACATAGATATCAGCTAGGCGATGACGAAGACTTGCACTAATCAAGAATCATAGAATTGTTTAGGTTGAAAAAGAACTTTAAGATCACTGAGTTCAACCATTAACCTAACAATGACAAGTCCACCACTATATGATGTCCTTAAGTGCCACATCTGCATGACTTTTAAATACCTCCAGGGATAGTGACTCCACCACTTCCCTGAGCAGCCTGTACCAATGCTTGACAAAACTTTCAATGAATAAATTTTTCCCGTTGTCCAATCTAAACCTCCCTTGGTGCAACTTGAGACTATGTCCTCTTTTCCTATTGCTTGTTACATGGGAGAAGAGACCAGCACCCGCCTCTCTACAACCTGCTTTCAGGCAGTTGTGGAGATTGAGAAGGTTTCCCCTCAGCTCCCTTTTCTTCAGGCTAAATAACCTCAGTTCCCTCAGGCACTTGGTATAAGACTTGTTCTCCAGACCCTTCATCTGCTTTGTTGCCCTTCTTAGGACATATTCCACTTGGGACACTGAATTTAGGACAGACTCCAGCACCTGAATGTCCTTGTTCTAGTCAGGGGCCCAAAACTGAACACAGGACTCGAGGTGCAGCCTCATCAAGGCCGAGTACAGAGGCATGATCACCTCCCTGCTCCTGCTCACTAGACTGTTCCTGATACAGGCCAGGATGCCGTTGGCCTTCTTGGCCACCTGGGCAGACTGCTGGCTCATGTTCATTAGGCTGTCCATTAACACCACCAAGTCCTTCCCTGCCACCACTCTTTCTCAAGCCACAGTTATGTACAAAAAGCTTCAATGTTAACAGAGCAATAAACAAAAGTGAAAATTTTACATTCCTTAACTTTGAACAAATGCAAATGCACCCTTAACATCATGAAAGCAATGGAATGTCCTCACTGGAGTCATTGGATCCTATACTCAGCTTCCCTATGAGATGAACTGAGTGTTACTGAGCAGGAGGGTAGTTTTAGAAATGAGATGCTTGCAGTCCCAAAAGAGGTTTGAGATGACTACCAAGTTTACTTCCACCATCAGAAAAGAGGACATTTCCGATCTAAAACCATAGTACAGTGACAAACTCACACCACCAATCAAAAGAAAAAAATAAGCAGCAATTTTAAGAGGAGAAAATAGACAGAAGTCAATGTATTTTCATTACATTCTTATACCATCAGATACAGATAGCTCTGTCCAGAAATTCTAAAGCTGAGACTATCTTTGGCTGCCTCGTGCTAATTTTAAATAAATCTTTGAAAACTGAGGACATTTCAGAAAATGTAAGTGTGCTAATGTTCTGCCAATATTTAAGAAAAATACAACACTCTGTTCTGATGGAATATATTTGATCTGAGTTAGGTCTTGGATAAAATAACAGACAAATTGATACAGATATCAAATGATGGTTTAGGAATGGGGTTATAAATTATGGCAGTGTAATGTGTAAAAAATGATTGTTAAACAAATGTTATATAAATATTTGATGAGGTTTCTAATGACTAATGCAAAATAGCTGTATAATTGAGTGTATTTAGACTTTGTAAAGCAATTTGCTTACTATGGTATGGCATTTTAAATTAACACTGCACAGTAGCAGCACATTTTAAATGGCTTAGGGATTGTATGTGAGATGACTCTCAGAAAACATAATGAAATATTAATTGACACTGGAGAATGATTATCAAAGGAATTATTTCAAAGACTGCTCTCCAGTGAGCCATTGTTAAGATGGCAATCTTCAATATATCCAGAATATGGAGGAGGAAAAATAAAATACATAAAATTTACCAGTGGAACAAAAGCGACAGTCCTATACAAAAATGAAAACATAGCAGCTGGAAAAAGGGTCACAGTGGACTTACAGCTGATGATTAATTTGCAACATGAAATTGGGACCCAGCTGATGAGACCTAGATGAGTAGCAGAGTGGTTTTCCTTTGAACACATCAGACATTAAAGATTAAATGATGCTGTCAATCAATCATCAGGAAAGATTAAAAAAAAATAGAATCTAAAAGAGAAGACCAGAAACAATCAAAGAGATGGAGAAATGATTCATATTTAAAGTGCTTCAGCTGTTTAGATTATAAAAAAGAAGACAGGGCTTGTTTGCTCTGTTTGAATACTTTCATCTCTATGGCAAAGTAAGTGCTGCATTTTTGTTTAATCTACACAATAAAGATAACAAGAATCTGGGTCCATATGTTTTTAACAGAGAATGAGGAAAACTATCAAGGGAAGTGGTGCATTTTTCATTTCATGAAGTCACCAAGCTGGGGTGCCTTTGTCCAAACTGAGGGTGAATCAAGTGACAGGAGTGGGTGAAAAGGACCTCCTCCACAACAGAGCCGTGGGACTTGAATTATTCATCTCTCAGAATTCTTTTAAATTCAGCCTAGCCCAGCGGCTGTTAGGAAGTTTCTTGACTCTATTGCTTCGCTCAGATTCTTCATAGGAAGCAGTTAGTGAACTCTGGAAAAAAACCTTAACCAATGATCTCCCCGACTTGTTCTTCATTCTTCTGTAAATACAATAGTAAGTGGTAGACTAGGAACAAAGTTTTGAGTAAGAAGCGTTATGACTGCTCCCATGTCCTTGGCTCCCCAGCTGTTGGTTTTCTTTAATATCATGCAGTTATATTAGAGAAGACAACGATCTGGATGCTGGGGACATTTGTCACCAGCACCAGACTCCATGTCTGGGGAAGTATCCAGCACAGTGAATAGGACAGAGAATGAAGTTGTGAGCCACCTGCCTCCATTTTAATCTTCTGACATTCAAAAGAAGTCAAAAGCACACTGGCATCTTCTGCAACTTTGTAGAAGACCAGCAAAAACCCCAGAGATCCTTCCCTACCTCCCATCCACCATTCCTGTCTAGGCTGATGGATCTTAAAAGGCTGATTTAAGTATAGAAGTGTCATTTTTGAAGGTGACAGAGTTGTGGGAGTCAGATAGAAGTTCAGAGACATCCAAAAATGTTACTTGAATTAAGTAGAGGCCTAGCTAGTGTTTCAAACCCAGGAGGTGCCCTTGGGATGAGTATTTTGCAGTTGGCAGGCAATTGCCTCATAAGTCATGACTAGACCCGATTTATTATTAAAGGTAAATCAAGCAGTAGAGAATTTATTGAGTGTGGGGTAATTGCTGAATCAATGCTATACAGTTTCTTTTAAATGGAGAATCAGATGCCAGAGGTGTGCCTGACAGCTAATTTAGACTCCTGGGGAAATTACAGGTCTGGGGTTTTCACCTGGACAAGCAATATTAACTGGATTTGGGAGGTTTGAAAGAAACAATGCTAATGTGAGTCCATTCTCATCCCTGACATTGTAGTTACATGGAAGGATGAAGTCAGAAGAAAGGGACACAGAACCTCAGGAGAAGTTAGGAAAGAAACATATTTAGGACGTTTTGAGCCTTTCAGAAGAGGTGGTACGTGGAGCATGCTGAGACCCTGGCAGGCTGCAAACTTGCTGTGAAGCTTTGGGCTTGGCTTAGTTTTGTTTTAGGGCAAAGCACCCTTAAATACTCATGTGTGTGTTTTGCAGTTACTGACAAACATATTCCTCTTGTGCAGAGGAAATTCAATTTCAAAACTGGGTACTGCAATCCATGATGCCATTGGTACAGTATATGCTGATTTCATGTCTACTTTGGGGTCTTCTGTTGAGCAGTGCCCTTCATAGCAGGATGGTAAGTTTTTAATAACTTTTGTACTGGGATTTAACTGGGTTGCTGTGGGATAGCTACTGTGCTCATCGTATCTGCTCTTTTTTTTCTAGCACAAGTGAGACACTTATGCCATCTGCTTTATTCTTTTCTTATGCTGGGTATCTGAAAAGTGAATTTAGTTAGCTGGCACTTTTTCTTCATTTGTAACCATTTTACAGGCACTTCATGTGTTTTGGTCTCTGTGCAACATGCCCACAGGGACATTTTTGGTCAGAACTGGGAATAAACACTGAGAACCAGACTGTATTTGCCACCTCCTAATAACAGGGTTATTTTAAGGCACTGTTAAATAGTAGGCACATGCTGCTGCTTTTAGTTGTTTTTGTGAAATATGAAACTTATCCTGGAGGATTTTGTTCTATTACTCAGAATTATGATAGTGAGAACATAATTTACCCTTTTTCTTTGGCTGAGAATCTAGTCATTCTCCACAAAATGTTTCCTTTCTGCAAAGTGGATCAATAACTTCAGATCTCAGCATGGCTTTGCTTCTGTCCTGTGGATGACATAGAGCAGAGAATATGTGGGTGGTCTGCCAGAGCCCATGCATGAACGTTGGGGAATGCTGCACATTATGCATTTTTCCATGCAAAAATTAAATATGCTTCTTTTGAACTGTGGATCATTTTACTGTCAATAAGCATGCGTGTGCTGTTGTAATGCAGTATGCTGTACCTGCAGTTCAGAAGGCCCTTCCTGAAGAGAGGAACAGTCCAAGACTAGCCCTCTATTCCCCACTGTCTGTCAAAAAAACCAAATAATAAACAACCACTGCACTCTGCAACACATTTTTTGGGGTAATACTGAACTCTCTTCTCTCTTTCCACCCAAATTTCTGCTCTCCTTTCAACCTCGTGAGCAAGTTGTCCAGGAACACTATGTTAGGTAATGTTGGTTTTAGACACTATAAAAAATGAGGGAACGTTGCAGTATCAGGACAAGCAAAGCCCATACAGAGAAGGAAGAGTTAACTTCTGCCAGAGCAAAAGTACTGAAATTGAAGTTTGCAAATTCATTTACTTACTATAATTTCATAACAAAAAATGAAGAGAGAAGTAATGTCATTTTGCCAATGATTCTCACTGAACTATGGCTCATTAGTAATTTTATGTTGCTTAGTAGAGTCTGTTTACACCTACAGAAATTCAGCTAATTCAATGACTCCCTTCTCTCCTCACAGACATCCCAGTATTCTTGCCCACCTGCCCGTGCCCTGTGGGTTTGCCATCCATGTACTGTATACAGAGCTGAGCAGATATGCTTATTTTGATGAGGAAAACCCAAACTGTTGAGATCCATTCCAGCTACATTGGCACTCATTTGAGCTACTTCAGAGCAGGCCAGAAAATTTTTCACTATGATTCACCCTACCTTTTCTGTGTTTTTACGAGCTTAGAGGTCAGAGTAATATAACTCATGTCTAGGCTGCTTAGAAATGCCACATTTGAAGAATACAGTTGAAATCTCTTTTTATCCAAGCCCTGGATATTTCAAACACTCAATTTTGACACAGATTAAAATGACCTTTCCAAAAGTTCTTTTTACCTATGTCATTCCTGAGGTACTTTGCTGCCACTGATACTAAGCACAGGTGGTGCCCTTGTGGTGGACAACAGCTGACGGCACACAGCGGGAGAGAACTTCCTTGATGTGGAGCCTTGGGAACTGCTTGCTTTGAAGAGGCAGCAGCAGAAGACCATGGCCAGTTGATGAGCAGATCAGAGCTGTTCACGAGCAGATTGGTACTTCCAATCTGATGTGGAGTGGGGCACTCTGGGATTAAGATTACGCCCATCTGTTTGCTCTTCTGTGTAATGATCTGGTGAGGCCCCAGTCACCCTTCCTTAGCAGACTTACAAGTTGATTGCTGGCACAGATAAATAACGTGCATTACATTTCTGTTTGTTTTTTTCTACCTCCAAGTCTTTATTAACACTTTGGGTAGGAACTAGCCATGGTATTTCATAACATATTCTGTGTATCTGCAGCTAAGTGGTACATTTAATAAAAGCAATATAACTAGGCAGATAAATTGAAACATACAAACTGATGTTTTCCTAGTACTTTACGGCTTTCAGGAAAATTTGGGTTTGATCGAAGGAGACTTACTTGTACTCCCCAAGTAGTTTTCCATTGTGATTGCTTTCAGACGCAATAACTTTCTCTTTAATAGAAGAATGAACGATTGAGACAAAAGCCATCCCAGGATTTAGTCTTACCCAAACCAGCAGTAGGTATTATTTCTAGTATAGAGTTCAAAGTACACAAATCACCAGCTTAAAACTATAGCTTAAAACTCCATTCCTGGCACGCTAAATACTATGTTCACTCTACTCGAGACGTATTTCCTCAGCAGCAGAGGAATATAGTCTTGACTCAGTCTCCCATTTCCATGAAACTCTTTGTTTAAATCCTTCCAGAGTGAATTTGGTAGGCAAGGAGCCAAGTAAGTGAGTGAATGAATTGTTGGCAAATTTCTGAGTGCACTGAATGGTAAATGACTTTAAGATCTCAACTTTATATTCATTTTCAGATCTTTATATGATTTTTATGTAAACTGGAAGGATACTTAATAATGTCTCATCTTCCCCTATCCCCCTCTTTGCACACGCACACACTTCCAGGATTTCAAGTCAGTATTTCAGTCAGTGAAAGTTCAGGGAGGTTCAGCTCATCACCGTAGAAAAAAATATCATGATGTACCACTTGACTAACATTTAATGCGTGTAAATTCTTATCACAAACCCACAGTTTTATCTCATCTAAAACATCAAGGATTCTGATACATGGCTTCCTCAGATTTCAGGGATGCTGAAAATGCAGCTCTTATTAAGTCAAACCAAACTGCTCAGCAAAAAGGCTTACTTTCTTGGCACCAGAACATCCATTCCTCCCTCACCTTGCAGGTACCTGAATTGCTGCTGATTGGCCTTCTCACCTAGGCTAAAATAACAAATTGGAAACCAAATCGGAACAATTAATTTTTTTCCCCTTCCCCCTGTCCCCACTAAGTTCCTTCACATACCGGAATGAAACAAAGGGCTGAAGCATAAATAAGCAATTGGGAATTGAATTAATTGACATCCTGAGGTAAATTTCAAAGCTTTAAAAATAAATCCAGCCACTCCATTGAACAGGAATGCATAACATGATCTAACTCAACTAACACCCCAACAATAACAGCAGCATCTTTCATAGATTCTAGGCAAGCAAAGTTCAAGCCAGCAAAATACTTTCCAGTTTATAAAAGTTTTAAAAACTGCCAGGGGATATGTCCTGGCCTTCCCAGCAATGGAGCAAGAGTGAGCTCCAGCAGATCACATGGAAAAAACATAAGGGGAGTAGATTTTCCAGGCACTAATTCAGTGCAAAAGGGGGTCTCCCTTCCAACAGTACAGAGTACTGATGTGTTAGTGGTCTCCTTTCTCACATCACTGAGCCCTGTTGGACGGATTGCAGGGGGTCTCTTTCCAAATACCATTAAATCCAAAGAAAAGGAAAGTTCTCTCTTCTCTAGTATCAATCAATTGAGTATTAATGAATGGATATATAGAAGGTCACAGGTTTTGCTGGAGTTTTTTTGCTGCAGGAGAACATGGGAATATTTGCTATAAGCACTTTTGCACGTAGCCCTTATGGAAAAAATATGATAGATTTTAATAGAGTGATAGTCTTCCTACAGAATTTAAAAATCAATTTATAGAATTGTATGGGAGGAATACAAATACTGGATAATTTCTACTGGGCCATTAGGGCTTCACTCTTATTACATTCCAATGGATTTTTCCATAAGTGAATAAGATTAGTATAGTGTACTGAATGCTTCTGCCGTTTGCCTGCTGAAATATCTCTGAATAAGCTTTTTGAATACAGAGAGCCTTTGAAAGGTTGCCGATACTATCATGTACCTTCGTTTTTATGTATTCCCATGAGATTGATGTGCATGTGATGGTTTAGTTTTCTTGTAGTATATTTTCATGATCTTTTAATGAAAAAGCCAAACAAATCAGCAAACCAAATTAAAAAACTTCCATGCTTCTTCCTGTTTGCCTTCTCCTTTCTTTTTCCTCTGAATTTGTTCAACTTCTTTCTATTTTATCTCCCTTTATATTTGGGGAAGATTTGTATAGTGTTCCTCCTGGTAAGAAAACTTATCCATTATTGAGAGCTTTTATCCAATACTGTGAGAGCCATTCCCTCTTCAGTAACACAGGAAAATGAGTTGAAAGTCATCAGTAGAATGATTTATTATACAGACCTTTGTATATTGGCAACAGCCCAGTAATTTTCTTAGTTTGTAAACTAGCAAAGAGCACAATTTCACACATTTAGGATATTGTGACATGCTACCAAAATCCTCTGGGCAGTCTCTGGAAGAATCCTCAGTCTTTCACCTCGGCTCTTTGGTGCCTGTGACTATAACCTAATTAGTTCCCTTCACGTGTGTTCTGTCCTTATCGATTGATTGGAGCATAGTTAGAGACCAGGGCATGTGTTGAGTTGCTTTGATTGTCTTTTTTTGCAAAAAAAACTTTTTACAGAATTTATATAAAAATAACAGTCTCCCAAGATTTGGCAACTAGCAATTTATCTCTCTCTTTTTTTTTTTTTCCTTTCCTTACCCCTTCCTGCCTTAATGGGAGAAGGAATTCATTATCCCTGCAGTGTGTACTCTGTTGTTGGTAAGGGAGGTCTCTGAAGTTATTCTAACTTTACTACCAACCTCTTCTAGTATGGTATTACTCATATGGGTATTGTATTGGAAGAGAGAGGCGGTCAGTGCTTTTAGCTCTCTTTTGGGGAAAACACGGGTGACATGACCAATTTGTGTAGAATGCTGTGAGACTACTTTGCACAAGATATGTATTTAGGCTGACAGAAAAACCGTTGCAAACACTCCTGGTCTGTTGTAGTTGTTTTCTTAGGCTTCATGCTCACTCTACATCAAGCCTTCTGTTATTTCCCTCCAGCCTTCTCAAAGAGAGTCCAGGCATGGTCTAGGGAATATTTAATATTCCCATGCCCTCCAAAGGCTGTTAGGCACCTGATTATACTGTTGGCTCTCAAAATCTTCTTGTGATTTTTTTTGGACAGAGATAGATGTCTAAGATCAGTGAAATGAACTATTCTGGGAAGATGTCTAGCACGCTCCGTTGTCTGTGGAAGATGTATAGATAACTAAAACTGATTGTCTGTGTTTCTGAGACTCAAAGCCAAGTGTGATGAACCCAGCCTTAAGGAGAGACAGATGACACCAGTTCTGGAGGATTCTGCAGGAGGAACTCTCCATAGAAAAGTATTACTTTTTCTCAGCATCTAAGAAAGTATTTTTCTCACGCTAAAGCTGAGCACTCATTCATTGCTTTATAGCAAAGAATGACTCAAATGTCTAGTTCAGAATTTCCTGCCTGACTTAGCAGAGTAAATAACTGAGTTAATATTTTTATTCTCTCCCATTGATCCTGTATTTCCTTCTTGACCTTTCACCTACTCAGACTTCTATAACAAACCCTTCTGTTTACTACTGTGTTCTAGACAACACTTTTTAAACTGTAGGCTTCCAGCTGTCCAGCTTTAAGCCAGCAACCAGCTGCTGAGCACTACTGTGGTGAAAGGCATTTATTTTCAGGCCATGAACAAGCTAGAATATATTTCACAGTTCAGAACCTGTGGATGTTTAAATCTTCACTCTTATTGGGTCACAGAGCTGTCCCTCAATCTGATTTTTTTTTGATTTTGTAAGAGCTAGAAGAACAAATGCTGAATTTCAGCTTCAGTTGTGGTAGCATTGGGGGACAGACCCTCCTTCTCCACAACCTCATATCTCCCATTTACAGGTCAGAATGGAAACTGTCAATACAATGTTAAAAGAGAGAATCTTCCTGCTGTCTCTGACCTGTGGCTAAAAAGAAGTAATCAAGAAGTTATCTTTCCCTTTGCATTCAAAATACAATTTTTTATTTTTTCTTTTTTTTAAATATTTGTGAAGTATCCAAACTTTCTTATTTCTCTAGATACCTCTGTGTCCGTGACAAATCGTATGCACCAGGAACGTCCAGCTGCAACTTCTGCAAGGAGAATAATAGAGGGGCATGTTTGTGTTTTTCCTTGATGAGCAACGTAGATCACTATTGCTGTTGTCTGATCATTCAGAGCACAACAGCCCCAGATTCTGGATGAAAGGCATCCTGGACATCCTCCACACATTCAAAATCAAAAAGATTTCATAAGATTAAAAAGATGCAGAGCAGCTATGGCTAAAGAAATTCATGCAGAAGTCATAGATTGTTTTCAGTTCAATGTGGGGTGCAATTTCTTTTGTTTGTTCATCTTTGGTAAAAGATAAACATAGAAATTTGTACTTTCCAGGAAAACAGCAAAGCTGGAAGTTTCTGCCTCTTGAGCCTTTTCTACTTTGGGTGATGTGACAGCACCCAGTGCAGACAGCTACCAGGGAACATTTGCATTTCCAAATGGGCATAGTAGAGATTTATTTAGTACTGCCTAATTTCATCCTAATAACATCCTTGAATCTAGAGTTTACTGGAAAATTATTTAAAAATACTTTTTTTCTAAATAAATAGCAGAAATAGTATCTGAAAAAAATTTGAACATAATTCAGACCAGTTTTAAATCCTTCAATAAATTTTGTGCAAAATGGTCAATTTTTATTTGCACATTACTCAGAGTGCAAAGTTGCTGTTGTTTCCCACTGAAACCTGATTTTTACAGTTCCACCTGCAAATACTTCTATTTTAGTGTAATTTGATGCAGTCATAGGATGGTCAATCTAGATGATAGTGTGGTGGGGCAAGACTCCACAATTAGTAAGGTACAAAATTGAATGCTCAACTGACCTTTATCTGAACCATCCAAACTACTACAGCTTACACAAGTGGGTGGGAAATCTTATGAGAAGACCATTTCTGGAGATATTATGATGTTTCTTTTTTTCTAGTCAGTACAAGGGGGAAACCCACCTGAAGGTAAGTCAGAACTCCAGGGGGGTGGATCTTGATCAATCCCAAATAATGAACCATGTGGTACACTGTTTCTCCTTTGCAGCAACTCTAAGTTCTGGGTTTGTGTCTGTTTTTATTTCAGGAAAAAAAAATGCCCACCAAGTAGAATAGACCTTGGGGGACTGCTTCTGCTGTTTTGAAACTACAAGTGCCAGTACTGACCTCTGGTCTCATTTCATACGTATGAGTGATGATACTTTTTGCTGTGGAGACAGCAAGAAAAATGGAAATTGATCACACAACCTGCATGTCTGTTCCTCAGGCTTTTTCTAAAAATCATGTTCTTTCTAGTCCAGATTTTGCTGCTTAGAGGCTTTCACTATGATGATGCTCCAGCCCTATTCTCTCCTCTGCTCAGAAAAGGGTTGCCTGACAGATCTGTGGCTCTTTATAAGCTATAATAAAAATAAATGCAGTGGGTCTGGGATCTTAACTTTCCTCCACCAGGAAATGACCTTTGGAAGTGGAAATACTACTGAGCTCAGGGAACCAAGAACCCTGTAGTCAGGAGTTGCATCTGAATTTAGGGATTATATGAGACTAATGGATGTGTGTGTCCTTGTGGTGTGATTTTTTACCCTGTAGATGTTTTATTTTTAACATTCACACTAGGAAGTGAAAGAATATGCTGTTAAGTGCAGCAGATGCTGCTGCAGCTCAAGGGGAGTTCGTACATACTATGTAGCATAAAGAAATCATTAGGACACTGAGCAGTGCTATTACCTGTTGACAGGCTGCGTTATTTGGTGTATAGAAATACAGTGAACAGCCTCCACTCTCAACACTGTCTTAGGGAATTATTCTACTGAATCATAAGAGCCGCAGACACCTCAGCCAAGCAATGCCAACAACGAAGGCGTGATACGGAAACTATTGCCCTTGCAGTTCCAATCTCACACCATCAAGGAGCATCAGTCCTAAAAGTGGGAGTTGGCATCTTTTTTAGATTGGGGAATGTAGTCAAGAGCATCACTTCCTACTTTAATTAGGCACTGAGGTGTCCAACAAATGGAGTTGTGTTCCCAAGGCTGGACTGAGAGCTGAGTCTTGTCCTGGTTGGCTTTGCAACCAAGTGTCTGGGAAACACCTATTTAATTCTATGCAGGAAACCCACTGCTCAGGAGCAAGTTCCAGCATGTGAGAAGATGGAAATGAAAAGAGAGGCTCACCGTGAGCCTTGTAGGAGGCATGGGTACAGCCAGGCACACCTCTGCTGTTGATGGCAGCATTTGCACAAAATGAGGCTGGCTGTGCTTTTCAGAGAGAGGCTACCAAGGGAAGCATTTTGTTGGCCTCGCACAGTGTAAGCACCGCAATGAGACTACATGATGCTTATTTTCATAGAGGAGAAATGGAGAAAGCAGATCTGTAGGCTTCTTTTTTAGCCTCTTGCAATATCCAAGGAACATCAGGCAGAGAGTTCAGACCAAGATTGGTCAGTGGCTAAGACCAGTGAGAAAAGTTTCAATGGGCAAGGTTTTTAATCAGGAAAGACAGACTCTTTCACAAGAATTACTCTGAATTCTTTTCAGCCACTCTGATACTGTGCATTTTAACTAATAAAAAAGGCTGATCACTAACCATTAATATTAATATTAATCTGTTTCTGCTTATGACTCAGAGTGATTTGCTGCCAAAACACACTGAAAAACCCCAAAAGACAGTGACAATGAGTGCATTCATTACGTTAGCAGAGAAGGTGGGGCGAGGAGGGGATGGTATACTCATTTTACAAGTTGACGTTATGGCTATTTATTATGAGTCATTTTATTGTTTGTCTCACCGCATTACCTCACTGGAATCTGCCGAGCTTCATGCTGAGAGATAGCTTCTACCCTCGGGAGCCTTCTTAGCCCAGCCAGGCACTGAGCACCATTGAGGGAGACATTACAAACCCTCCAAGAACCAGGGCAGGAGACCCAGCTCAGCCCAGGAGCTTGCAGACAGTGCTCACATGTTCCACAGGCTGCTTCAAAGGGGTATGTGCCCCCAGGAGAGGAGCAGAGGCTGCTCCCACCCAGGCTGGTACCTCTCAGAACGAAAAGAAGTGAAAAAGGATGGAGCCTCCTACTCCACTGATAATCCTCATTGTCCTTCCTGGGGGACCTCTCTCCCATTTACTTCTTGGGCATCTGTCTCAGCAGTAAGCGTGAAAGAAAAATTGTCATAAAACTGTTGGACATTAGCAAGTAATGTCTCCTTCATTTCTGGCCACATCTCATTTGAAGGACTGGGATCTCTGAAGCAAGATGCAAAACTTTACAGACATCAGGAGAGGCAAAGGAAACTCATTTCTGTCTTTTAGCCACAGAGTGAATTGCCTGAGACTCCATTTCCCATTCTTCTGAGGGAAGATTTGTTTTACCCACGCCAAAGGGCCAGGGCACAGTCTGGCCATGTGCAGGAAGAGAGCTGTCAGATGTCGAGCTCTAACAGGTTTTCTACAGTGGATCTGTTTTCCCAGTATCAAACAACAATCTGTTCCTGCATGTCCTAAAATATAATATTGGCCCACAAGCCTGTACAACAAAAGCTGCCCTCTCTGCCTTCTTTCTCATTTACTTTCCACACTAGCCTTTATAGACTCAGTACCTTGATCCCTCCTTTAAGGCTTCTGCCTCAACTCAGTTGAATTTCCTCAACTCAATTGATTTTCAGAACGTCTAAGATTAAATATATGCCTAAGAAAGAAAAGCAAAGAGCTCTAAAGAAATGCCAAAATACAACACAGAAGCATTCACATATTAATAAAGCAAATAAACGTGTCTAATTGACAGGAGTTACACAACTTTCAAGACAAGGACTGGGCTGAGGATTTCAATGTGTTTGTTTCTCTGAGTCATAAGTATATGAGGCTCCCTGGAAAAGGCCAGCCAAAGGAGATTGCTCTCTGTCTTCCTTTCTGCTTCATTCCAGTGACCATAAACAATTCCTGTACACGTTCCTAAATGGTACCAAAAAAGAGAGCTTGGATACGGTTCACAGGGAGAGCACTAGTGTCCCATAATCATCATTGCTGTCTCCCTCCTCTCAAGTTCATTATCTCAGCATGGCTGTTATGCTGCCTTCTGTTTCTATTTATATGACTTTTTTCCCCCCCTTAAATCACTCATTGCAGACATTTTGTAAATAGAAGAGGCCTCAGACATGTAAATAAACCTATATTATTTATTTTGTATATGCAGATTTAATACTAATACTAATACTAATAAATACTAATACTAATACTAATACTAATACATGTATACATTTTTTTTTTAAAAGTCCTCTTCAAGATAACATGAAATTTGCAAATGTCCCCCGTCCTCATCTTTTAGCTGACTGATTAGTCTCCCCAGAAGGTACCAGGAAAGGGAAGGCTGGGTACTGGAAGTCTGTCACCCTTGGAGTTAGGCTTTGCACGTGTCAGATTCTTACAGCTGCTGGGACAGAAAACATATAGTTCCCAAACTGTAACTCATGGATCATTATGGCTTCACCACAAACTTGCTGAAAAATTTTTGATCACAAAGATTAGCTGAACCTCTTCTTACTTCCAGCTTCTAGGTCTCACTTACAGAAACTAGAAATAACTGTATTTATTAAATGCCTAACTAATAGTAATTTTCTATTATAACTATACTTGTAGGCTTTAATAACAGACTGAAAACATTCACATTTCAATCTGCCCGCAGCTAAAAATGCAGGTATGAATGTGCATGCTGGAGACATGTCAGTGTGGTACATGTGTATGTGTACATGTACAGGTGAAAAATCAAAGGCTGACAGATAGAGAGATGAGCAGTTGAAAACGTACTCTACATCTTTTTAACTAGATATAACACTAGTTCTTAGGCTATAAATTACTTTGTGCTACAAAATGCACATGAACATGAGTTATTTAGTTGGTGATCAGCCTTTTTTTTTAAATTAAAATGCAAAATATTAGGTTAGAGTGGCTGAAAAGAATTCATAGCAACACTGCTCTGACTGCAGGGATCTTGGTGCCCTGAGTCTGAATCTCACAGTTGAAGTTCTTTGGTTTAAAGCCTACTTTTTCTTCAGTGATAAATCATGACTCAGCACATTTAATTAGCAGATAATTAATACACTGTATACTCTCATGGACCAGTCAGATGCTCCATAATATTGCAAAAGTTTTGTTTAAAACTCTTATGTACTCACACAATAAGTACATTTTATAAAATGTTTAAATGTAATGTAAAATGTAGTGAAACTGAGAAGGGAGAAAAAAAGCCAATGAATGATGTTTATGAAACCATTTTCTGAAGGTTAAAACCCTGCCAGAGCCAGTGGTGTGACAAAGCAAAACTTGCCTTGTCAGAAATGTCTTTTGTTGGAAAATGCACATAAGGAGGACATTTCTGGATAGATCCTGTGGTCAGAGTGCGGTAGTGAAGGCCAGAATTTCCCATCTCAGGTTTTGTTACATGTCAAATTTTCCTCTGGTGTGAAGAAAATATAAGATAATCCCCTGGCGCCTACCCCATCACACCCTTCAGGTGTGCTGTTTGAGCCATCTGTGGGATGTTCTTCTATTCTTCTGGCTGTGACCCAGTGACATGCTCCCAACAAAAAGAAACTGTTTTGAGAGGAGATAGGCAGGGGGGATGCTTGAGGGTTGGGGAGCTGCAGCCTGGAGACAGATGTGAGTGATAGATGAGGGCATGGAGAACAGGAATATAAGCCATTTTTGTGGGAAACCTTCCTCATATGTCAGCAGTTGCCAGTACTTGATGTTGCAGAGGAAATAAAGACATGCTAAACACAACAAGGCAATGGCATGCTGTGACACCACAGCCACATGTCACCCTGGAAATTGTTCCTGCCCTGAGTAACAGCCAGTTTGCATCCTGAGCCAACACAGCTGGTTGTCCTTTCAGATGGCCCAAGCTCCTCACCTCCATCTTGCCCGAGCAATTCCTCTGCTGTCCAGGGAACTGAGACTTGTTTCTCCCATGCTCTTCTTTCCCCCTTGCTTTGCCCTTCTTGTCCCCATGTCCTTCTAGGCTCTCAGGTTGCAGGGGAGCCCTAAATGCCTGCAAGGAGCCAGCCTGCTGAGCCATCAGCCATCTCCCCCTCTGAAGTTTGTGGCCAAAGGAGATGAGCTCCAACTAGGGACTGCTAATATTTTACAAAGAGCAAGAGAATAGTCCCAAACGTGGGATCTTCCTACCTCACTCGAAGCTTTGGCTGCTCAGTTGATTTAATTTCATAGCTGAAAATATTATTAGAAGTAATAAATTTGTCTGCCCTTTTGGAAATCCAGCCAGTGAACTTTTAATGAGATGTAAAAGGATGGGGAAGGGCTACAATCCTAAAAAAACCAACAAAACCAAACTGCACCAGAGAGCTGCAGAAATTATAACACACCAGTCATGTGAGAAGAATGCTTGCAGTCATCCCTTGTGGGCATGTCTAGAAACACCTATTGCAAGGATTCAGTCAGAAATGAATACATGCACACACAAAGTGTGTCTTTTGTCAGATTCTATCCTCACAAAAAATTAATACCAGGCAGCATGCAGTGGCTCTTTCAGGCACCGCTTCTCTGCATAACCGAGATCAAACTTGATACTTACTGGGGAAAATCAGAGAAGCTGTGTGTGTCTAAACACTGGGTAGACTTGCACAGCATAGTAAGGAGATCAGTAGCAAATGGCTCGGTCACAGGCTGTCTTGCTACATTCCTTTCCCAAGTCACATTTGCAAAGCACTCGATGAAGTGTGGGGTTTTTTGTGTGTAACAGTGCAGGACTATATATGAGGGACTTGGATCTGCTAGAAGTGTCTCCATGCATTTGTTATGGTTTGCTAGAGGTAGACGAAGATGGATGCACATAGTTCTGCCTTCGCTTTTCTTCTCAATGAATGTGACAAGTCATCCACAAATTATGGTAAAGGCAAAACTAATTAAAGGCAAACCTGCTGCACTTCAGAGCACCACTTTAGATGATGCAATTGCTGGTGCATCTCTAAAGAAAGATTTCAAAGATCTGTGTAATGGAGGCTATTTGGTCAAGGATTCATTCCCAATGCACTGCTGTAGTGATACAGCAACATATATGAAACCTGTCAAATGATTTTGGACAAGTGACACTATTGTTCCAGGCTGCCATTGCTCTCTTTTCATGAGTCTCAAATGCCTCCTTTGCCACTGTTCTCACTTGCCTTGTTTTTGTGGATATCTAACATGAGCTGGTGTTACTTGTAATACCTGTCTCTTGCCCTAACAAAAAAGCTGTTAATAATGGCAACAAAAAAAAAAGAAAAGCGAGGCTTCAGCAGGTTGAAAGTTTTGCTTTAAAACAAGTTTATTGCACTGAGGATTCATTCACATCATGAAGTAAAGTGAACATACTATTGTGCTAACCAAACTCTAAAGCATTTGTACTAAAATTAATTCTATTAAGTTGTTCTTCTCTGAGGTACAAAGTGCTCCCTCCCAGGCCCAGCAAAGAAAATGACGGCTCATTCTTATGTAAGGAGGAAGGATAGCTATTGTCATATCTAAAGCTGGAATAATAACAATTACTTGTTGCAGTAGGAATGTCAAAGATCTTGCCTGGTTATGTCCACTTGGCATAAAACACCTTTGTTTATGCCAGGCTCAGAGAAATGACTGAACTCATGTCTTTTGATTGAACATTTTTCACAACAGATTTTTCCTAGAACGACATAAATCATCCAGGAGATAGTAACTTGATGCTAAGAGACAACTCATAACTTAATATAACTACTGTCTGTCTGAATTGTTTTCTTTTCAATATAGCTGATGAAATTCTAGCACTGATAGTGTTTTTATCTGCTAACCTTGTCTTCCTCAGAACTTGAGGCATTTGACACTTTGTGTGACAAGTAATCTTAGCAAAACAGTTTTTACTGATATGAGAGTCACTTGCTAAATCCACACTGCGATCAAATTTGTTTTATTTGAAAATCCACATTTCAGGGTATGACAAGATGCATGATAAGGTTTTGCAGCAGGCTTTGCTCCCCTCTTTCCAGTCAACCCAATATAGGGTAGGTAAAAAAAAAAAAAAAAAAAAGCCCTACAGGTGTTCTGCCTTTGTAAAAATGCTACTTTTCTTGGTGGCAAAAATTGTTTTTGGGAATCTGTGAATCCATGGGGATTCTTACCCTCGAAGTGGCACTGAAGCCTCATCAGGAATGTGTCTCTGCTGTGTTCCAAGGATGTTTCACTGGTAGTTCATTAGGTCGGTTTCCTGTTTGACATTTTTACCTGTAGCTTGTTTCAGAGTGGGTATTTGCCTCTACCTGCTTCTAAAGTTGGAGCATATGCTTGGCCTGTGAGAACTAGACCTGTGCCTCTTCTGGAACTCATTTGGAAGAAAGTCTTTAAAAGTCTTCCTGATGTTAAATGACTGATTTTGGGGTGCTCCAAATGAAAGCAGAGCACTTGTTAAGTATTAATGGGCATTTAGAGACCCATACCATGCAGTTGAAGCTGTGTGACTTGTTACTGCTCCCCCTCTCTTTAATAGCTTCACACTTTTGTGAACTCTCACATCTTTGTTTCTGTTTGTGGTCAGACAACCCTGAGGACCATAGCTTCTTCCTGGTAGTAGACAATTAAGTTACTCTTCAGCTGTAGGTTTTGACACTTGGTGGTTTCCATCCTTCCTTGTGGGCATCTTGTGGTGGATAAAGATTTAGACTGCCACTCTCTTGTGATCCTGCTGGCATCTGAACATAACTTTGGTGCTCTTGGAAGCTAAAGCTGTAGCCAACTAACACTTCTTCTTGGTAAACAGGTAAAGCCCTCAAGAAAGCACCCAGGCATATACTAAGTGATCTTGCCTCAGAGATATTTTGGAGTGCTGGCACCATGAACATGAAACCCCCAAACTTGTTCCTAACCAGGATAAACACTCTTGCATTGGTTACACACTTTGCTAGTAGCTCTGTAGTAGCTGCCTGCTCCTGCAACAGTCAGGGCTACAGGAAATCTCTTTGCAAGGATGGAACCAGCAAACGTGGGCTTTGGGGAAAGAAAAATGGGGATAAAATTTAAAGAAAATGCAAGGAAAGTATCCTTTTTCTTGCTGTCGTTTTCTCCTAAGTAAAAACAGATGTGTGGGTAAAGACTGTTTAAATTTTTCAAACATGAATTTTACTCTGGACTTCCCAGGAAAAAGCAGAGGGACAATGATGTCTTTGATACCAAGGAAAAAAGTGCTTCTTGGTTTTGGAGCCTCAAAGCTATAATATGTTAATATCTGGGAAGCATCATTATTCCAGAGCCTCAAAACGCAGAGCTGCCACTTTGGCACAGAGGAAAAGAGAACTAATACCCCCTTCAGCTTCCTGCCTGCATTGTACCTCCAAACCAAGCAACTGCTCTTTACATTCCCTCCTGTGCTACCCATTTCCTTACACTCTGTCCTGTGCTACCCATTGACTTCCCCTGCTTCCTTCCTCTCTTTTATTTCTTCTGAGTTGGCTCTGATCAGTCACTGTTTCTCTCAGGTTTATGATTACATAAAAGAGACTCTCTCATATGAAGTTTGGATATGAAACATGTTGACCTAGGTTACTTGGACATGCTGAGGGTGATTTGAGGGCCGGACCATTTAAGACAGATTCAGGCAGGAGATGTAGCCAGGGCACTCCAATACTCCCTGTGTCTGAACCAGTTATACCATCCAAGGAAACTCTTATAAGTTGGGACTCCTCTCCACTTCTGCAAATAGACATTAGATAGCTAGGGTTTTTTTTTCAAAATTACTATTATTATGTTACTTGTAAAAAGGCTCAATCTGGCAGTTGCAAAGAAGTAGCAACTTGGTGACCCAGTCCAACCTGACTCCTGAATTTTTGGTAAAACTAGCATATGTAATGTCTCTTTTTTTGAATAGTTGCGAGTAACATGGCTGGTAGTTTGTAAATAGAAGTCCCTGGTACATTTGCAATAAAATCCACAGACTTTTTATGGTCAAATATGGTAAATGAATGCATCTTTTCATAGTTTTAAACTGTGGGAAGAAACCTTTTACAGGATGAATCAGTAGGGTATTTGGGAACTGCTAAAGATACTGACTTGGACTGTCTTTACCGGCAGCAGGGAGAGAGTAACACATGGGAAGAAGTCAGTGTCCACTGTTGTGTAGACCTGTCACACCTGACCTTGTACAATGGTGATGAATTACGTTTTGGAGCTGAGGAGTTAAATTTTACATTGCGATAGCAAAGCTGACTGTCTAGGGGCTTTAAGCTGTGCTTCAGGCCATTGGATGCCACGTCATCTGTAAAGACTTTGCAAGCCCTAGGGATCTCACTGACAGGTCTTTATTGTTCTAACGGAAGAGTTTCTTGGGAAAATCAGAGGGAAGCATGGTGAGCTCATGCGTTACAAATAACCAGTGGTCTTGAGCTTTGGATGGCACTGGCAGGAAGGGGCAGCTATGTTGACCATCGCTCTTTTAGCAACAACCACAGCCTACCCAAGCAGTCCTCTTGGCCATTTGAGGCTGATGATTTCATTTCTCCTTTCTTAGCTTTGCTCATTTACTCAGGCCTCAACTTTTTGTAGCCAGATCTCTGGTGTGTTTTACACTATGCTAGAATATTTTTCAAATGTCTCTATTCCCCCAAACCGAAATCGTCCAATTATCCTCAGAAGAAAGCCTTTGTAAACGTGCCCATCAAGCTGAATCTAACATACAGAAGAATGTGTCTCAAGTATGACGGATACATATACCCTTGGGTAGAATAAACTTCTATATTATTAGCTTGTGTTTCAAATGATGGGGTTAGCATTCATGCCTAGCCACTAAATAATTTGGTTTCCGGAAGCTTCTCTGGAATAGGACACAGTAATTCTAGTAGCTGTACATTATGTAATGTAAATACTGAAAAGCCAGCCCCGCAGGATGGAAAATACCCCATGAGTTTATTGTGGCTTTTCTCTCTTTCATTTTTTTCCCTTTGCCACTTAGAAGTTTGCTGAACGGCAAACAGGGAGTGATTATGGTACTCTTTCAGGTGCTTGGAGATATAGTTAAGGGCTGTAAGAGGCTGCTGTCTTTCTTCTCAGTGCAGCCACCACTTCACATTTCTGTCCAAGCAAGATGGAAAATGCAATATAGGCTATTCTGAAATGTGAAAAATATTTCCCCCCACCAATAACTACAGTTTTATTAAAAGATCAGTTTACATGCTATTACATTTATTAGTACTTTGACTCCTAGTCCCATAAAACTACATGAAAAATCATGGCAGGTCAGACCACAGGGACACCTACCTTCTGAAAAAGTAAAGTTGTTCTTGGGCATGTGGAAATTGGTTGGCAATGCATGAGAAAGCAAGAAATTGTCATTGTGCAAGCTGATGGTTTTCCTGGAGCATACATACCATTCAGTCAGGCTGGTTTTATGGTATAGTCTTGAGCAGTGATTCAGTGTGGGAATTATTCATGATGTTATTTATGGCTTTATGTCTCTTCCTTTCTAGAAACCACATTCACAGATCTCCAGTCTGGCACCCCTAAAAGTAAGAAGCACACACTGAGCACCACCTGAGAAGAGTCTGGCTTAAAAGATTGGATGAGTCCCCTGAGCACACTGTGAAAAGGGAAGAGACAGAGTCTGTCTCTGTGGCATCATTCAGCTGCTTTAGCCATGAGCTCATCCTCTCCTGCAATCTTCTGCCTACTCAAAACACAGGCACAGTTCCCTAGAGATAAGTCTCTTACTGCACCCTCTTGACTTGTCTAGGAAGAACAATTATTCATTTAAAGGCATATGGTGAAATAGAAAGTATAGGCAATCCTATCCAACGGTCACTAATTTTGGAGAGCTCAGAGCTGGAGCTTAAATCCTTTTTATATAAATCCAACTATATATTGATTTATATTATATAATAATAATGTAATATAAGGTTTGCTCATGCATGTACTTTGCGTGTACACATGCGGTTTCTTAAGTCTTTGAATAAACAAGCTGAGAACAAGAATATTGACGCATGCATAGTCATCATTCGGCACTTAACTTTGATGATTGACAAGTGCCATATCCAGCAAATCCCCATGAACACCCGTCTCAGCCCGTTCTGAGCTTGCTCCCAGCTCCTCAGTGCTGCTGCTTAGGCCTGGCCATTCCCCTTTTCTGTCACAGCTTCCCAGATGAGTCACAGCTGATTTAAATGTCTCCACTACTATTGTCTCCCATTGTCTCACTATATTGCCTGTCCCTACTGTTTTCCAGTCTTTTTCTCTTTCATTTTGATCTTCTGCTAATTTTATTCCTTCTTCATCACATCTCCCTGAGCAGGCATCCATAACATGGTTCTTGCAACTTGCTTTACTATGTCTCTGTGTCCTCTTCTGCCACACCTCTGGTCCTCTTGCTCCTCAGCTCCACCCTCTTTGAAACCTCAAATTTCCCTTCCTTGGGGAACTGATCCCTTGCCCTCTTCCCACCTCCCTGCCTCACTCCCTTACCTTGCTGGTCATTCTCTTCATCCACCCAATGTCTGTCTCCCTCCCACCTGCATGCCATCTGCAGCACAGCCGACTGCATTCACACATACCCCAGCTCCACATTGCCAGGTTTGAAGGGCAGGAGATACCATCTCCATCCATCTAATTTGTTGCAGACTGCGAAGTAGCTCTCCACTTTTAGCGGTGTTAAACCTCGGAAGGCTGGTAAACTGCTCCGGAGTCAAGACTTTGGCCTCAAAGTAGGAGGAAAGAACTAGTCTGGCTGGACTTTGAACATCAAAAGACGCGGGAGGGGGCTTTCATGAGAAGGAAAGAGAAAGCTTAGTGAAAAAAAAGCCCCAAAACGGTGTAGGAATAATAGATGTGCCCAGGCTTAGCGAGCTCTGTGAAAATGTGTCTGTCTCACTAGATGGCACTGCAGAACAGTTTGGCAGCGGTTGCCCTGACGAGGGGAAAGACCAAGTGAGGCTTTGTGTGTGATGGGGCAGCATCCTGCTTCACCCACGAAAGGGTCTGGGTGAAGCCTGAGCAGTGTAAACGTTTTCTCTGCACAGGTGGAGTCTGGGAGCAGGGATTAGGTTTCTGTCATCCCTAACTGAAATTTGAACAAGAAATTTCCAAAAGATTTTCCAACTTTGGCATCTGAAAATCCTGAAAGAAGAAAAATTGAAGCACCAGAGAGTGTTTGGGACTAAGCAAGGAAGGTGCTGAGCATCCCAATAATAATCTCTGCATTCTGGCTCCAGGAAATACTGCAGTACGGGTTCTTACAAGCCCTTAGCAGATGCTTTGTAATTCCCAATTCTCTTCTCCTGGTGAGTGGTCCCCTGGTGAGGGGGCTAAGGATCTTTCCCAGATTTTCATTGTGAAGCTGAGGATGAAATCTCTTTTGAAGGGTGACAGCTAGGGAGATTGTATATGCATACTGAAATGGAGCCATCAAAGGGGAAAGATGTGTCCCCTGGGACTAAAAGGAAGCACAAAGCACTTCTCCTCCCAAACACACAACCAAGAGGGCTAGGTTTGTGGCATCTGTTTGGGTCCTGAACAAATAAGAAAATCTTTGAGGCTCTGCAGTATCCAAGTGGGGGAACAAGGGAGACAGCGAAAAGAGCTTGATGTTTCTGTTTTCTTGCTGATCCTTGTTGCAGACCAAGGAATGAGCATTAGCTACCTTCTTGGTGGCCCAATCACCCTGCACATCTGTCAGCATGCTGTAAAGCTTCTTCACAAAATGGCATTTCCATTTTACCTTTTGCTTCTGTGGGCAGGACAATATTTTGGCTCCACAGCTATGAAGCCACTGCCATTCTCAGTCAGAAACACAGACAACAGTACTTAAACCAATCCATAGTTAATGATGATATGGAGGAGTTTATATTGTGGCCTAACAACACATGTAGTGACCTGCATCAACACAGCCTGTGAGCCCAGCTGGTTTCAGGCAGAGGAGGTGGTTTCCCCAGCAATAGGGACCAGGTGAGTGTTGCCCTGGAATAACGCACTTTCTTTGTAATATTTTTTTAATGCTGGTTGGGATTCCTCACATAGCAGCTCTGCTTAGGGACCCTCTCAGACGTTGCTCTCTAGCAGACAGTGCCCTGGAGGAAGGAAGACAGTAAATTAACTTTGCCTATTGCTACAGTAAAGCTTACGGCAGCTTTTTTTTCAGACAGGAAAGGGCAGCTGATTTACCATGTGGTAAACACGACTGTTTCCTTTCAATTCTAGTTTTACTAAAGCACCAGGAACTAGAGACTTCATATGGCCCTTAGGCTTAATAACGCTGTGAACGAACACATCGCAGCGGTGAAGACTGTCCCCACGTACTGTGTTGTGTTACAGGGAAGCTTACTTGGCTTGGGGACCATGTGCTGGTTTCCCAAGCCGTGTTTCCTTCTCTGTAGGCATTGCAGCTGTCACCTTCAGGGGAAGGTGGCATTAGGAATCGGTTCCTTCTTGCTCTTCTGTCTCTGGTCTAGCAGCTGAAGGTGGAGGGCAGTCTCACTGTTGAGCTGTTGTATGCTGGCCCCTGACAAGCTCTGTCTGGGCTGTGTGTGGTCGAGCATGCTGCCGTGGGAGCCCTGGGGCAGAAAGGAGCAGGACCATGCGTGTGCTGCTCTGCTGTAGACCGTTGCTTTATGACCTCCAATCCCAAACATGCAAGGTCCTCCCTTTCCCTGGGTTAAGTTAAATTTCAGAAGAATGATGTGACTGCCCTGAAAACCCTTAGTTTCAAATAAACCCATTTGGGTTTGCTTTATTGCCCTTTCGTCTTTTGGAATTTAAGTTTTAACTACGTCAAATGCTCCAGCTTTTCTCTGCAGCTATAAGGGTGAGAAGCTTTGTGGGAAAACTAAATTCATACCATCTTTGTCTGTAAGGCTTGAAATAAACACTGACATTTGTGAAATACAAGAAATGTTCCTTGACTCGGAATAAAAGACTAAGAGTTGGTAAAGTTGCCTAGCTGTCAGAGCAAGAACAGCATGTGGATGCTTTTGCTCAGAAACAGTGAAGTTGCCCACTGCTTCCTGGTGCCCACCAAGCTCAGAGTAAGCAGGTCCACACCCAAAGCTGTGTAAATTGCTTGATGCTAGGACATGGCTGTATGTCACGGCTACATCAGCTGGTTTGCTGTGAGAGCCAAAACACTGCTGATCCATTCTACTGTGGCTGGGGAGTAGGTGCTTGAGACAAGGAACAACTGAAAGAGAGACACAGAGGGATGTAGACAGGGCTGCTCTGGAGTTATTTCTTTATGTTGCTGTTGAAACTCATTAACATAATCCCAAATACAGGCTAATTTATCAGCTTTACTTTTTATTTCCCACAGGTCACAAATTTTCTGGCATTATTTGATGTAATGTTGTCCCTACAAGGTAATAGCACATTTTGGAGGAGCATCAGCTTGATTTTCCCTTGAGGGGTAGACCAGTCTAGCAGCATTTTAATTTTATCTGATAGAAGGAGTAGTATTTGTACCCTACGTGGCAGTTCTTGAAGGGAGATGATCAAACAGTAAATAGACAAAGCTCTCTAGCTCAGGCCTCTGAGCTAGAACGCTACTGCCTGATTCCCAAAGCATAGCTCTGTCTTGTTGAAAATATTGCTGCTTCATATATGTGCATATGATCACTGGAGGAATAACTTGCATTGCAGAGTTAACAATGCAGTATTTCCTCAAACACTGAACAGCAGCTGAGTGTTAAGAACTTATAAGCATGTGCAGCAACACCATAGGTAACATTATTAGAATAGTAGGTAATCTCTCCTTTAAAATTTAGTTACATGTGACTGGATTTTTGCCTGACAGCTTTACTCATAGTACCTTTATCCTTGACACATCCCATTGAGATCAAAGAGTAAGGGACTATTTCATAAAAGCACTGCTTGGAGTTCAAGAATTTAGCATGTTCCTTAACCTAAACTTCAAATCACACTGTCCTATCTTTACTTACACATAGTACCATAGGTTTAAATGGCACTCTTAGGTTGTAAGATACAGTTAGATGGCATTACTGAACCCTGATGGCTGTCTGTCTCCAAAACACCGAAGAAAGTCACTGTCACCATGTTTTAGAGTTGTGTTCAACTCATGCATAATCAAATAAGGAATGAAAGGAGGAAATAGGCAAAGAGGACAAAGCTAAGGTGACTGGCAAATCTCTCTAGCTTCTCTTGCCTGGATATAAACTAGAGATGATAACTACCAGCATAAAGACCTGCAGAGGAATGAATTAATTAATGTTTTGAAGAAATTCAAAGATTCAAATGGTGTTTTTAAAAGCACAGATTTCTCTCTCTCTTTAGTGAAGACAGTGATAGTTTCAAATGTTAGCAAAGGCATTTCCTTTTTCTGGTTTCCAAATTCTAACAAGGTGGAAGCTACTCTTTACCACACCAAATACAGCAACGGAGGGATGAAGACAAGATTTGATTTTTGTCATGGAGTGAGCAAACAAGGAATGCTGGAATATGGTTGTATGGCTGCGTTAGTTACAGAAGCTGCTGGAAGAAATTTCAATGGATTTCTGCTCAGAAGAGGTCCTGTGAAGTCTTTGTATATATGAAATAAACCCTTCTTCAGCATTTGGAGATGATTTCACAGGGTAAACAACTTGTAACCCAAGCAAAGCCTTCACAGAAGACAGTGGACTTGAGGACACCATGCAAAAACAACTGAAGAGTATTGAAGATAGATCACCAGCACATGGAGAAGTCTTTTTTTTTTTTTTTTCCTGCAAAATAAGTCAAGATGGCTGCTACGATGCTCTATCTATAGGTGTACTGCTACGGTGGTCTATACTTTCTATTGCAACTATTTAGAATACCAGGTGTTCACAGCTTCCAAAGGAACATTCTTATTTCCTCCTTCCACAGTGCCAAAATTGTGCTGGGCATATCCCATACTGCTTCAAGATTGATGAGGTTCATACCAGATGTGCCTTAGCACAGTAAGCTCCAGTTATTTCTCAGGAGTGAAATAGATATTTTAAAAGTTGGAATAAAAGTCTATGGAAAGTCTACTTCAGTACTGAGCAATTCAGGTGTCCAGGGCAAAATAAAGGTGAGTAACTTTGTTAAAAGAAAGTCCTGGGGTCAGCTGGCCATCATCTGTTTTTGGGAGTTTTCGTGATTTCATGCTAAAGAGTCACACAGGACTTGGCATAGGTGCTAACATTGGAAGAGTGTCAGATGATCTGAACTCCACAGAGCTGGCAGATGCGCACTGGGCTTCAAATGTAACTGCTTCTGATAGTGATGGAATAACTGTCTAGCTAGGGCTCTCATTCATTGTATTATTGTAGTAATGCTATACAGAGTGTGTGACACAGGGTTTGGGCTCTCTTCTGTTCCCCTTTCTCACTGGTCAAGTTGCTTCTTTCTTTAAAGTGAATAAGGGTGTCACAATCCAGGCCAATGCTATTCTGTTCAATTAAGTAACTACAGGGATCAGGTGCAGCTCAAGACTCTCATGTCTCCTGGTTGGGAGCGCAGCCCTGAACAGCAGTGGCTCCTGGTTCTTCAGCAAGCTGTGCTACTGAAGTTTCCTGGTATAAGCAAAGTCCCTGTCTGCAAATTCAATGTAGTACAAGCCTGTGAACAGCCATGCATTTCTTAATTACTTTTTTGGGTACTCATTGCAAATCCTCTGCAGACATCATCAAAAACTAGACCAAAACCTCATGGTTTCAACTGGTGCAGTGGGATGTAGTAATTATCCTGTATATGCTGGGTACGCTTCTGAGAATAGGCAGCCTTGAACAGCTACACATTTAGCAGATACTTAAAAAGAAGTAAACATGGTGTGACATGGGTTCCAAACAAAAGGTGAGGTGACTGATTGGTGCTTCCATAGCTACATATACATCTTTTTTTGTGGCCTCTTTCATAACACAGCACGAGGCCCTGGCACTCCTGCCTGTGAGGGAAAGTCTCAAGCTGAAGCCAGTCTCCACCTGATATTCCTCACCAGCTAAGCCAGCCATATCCATCCAGATTTGGCTAGGATGCAACAAACACGTAACATGCACAATTTGACTTAGCAGCGAGTTTGGGCTTCAGTGTAAGCACAAGACCTGATCTAAGGCAGTGGGGCAGAGCATATAGGGTTCTATCCCAAGGGGTTCCTATTCATACTGCCTACACTGCCTGCGTGCCCTTTACAGTCAGTCAGCCTTTGTTACGTATACCGACACAGGTCTAGTGATGGATTTGCTTCTTTGTGAGCAATACAGTTTTTCTCTGCATAAAGACAAGCATTTGCTGCCTGATTTTTTTTTAATATACTTGAGAATCTTTTTGTGTCTCGTTTGTCAGCCTATGGGGACATACTTGACTCGTCCACTGTAATCAGAAAGCACAGCTGAGAGGGATAGACTCACAAGTGACAGTTGGAAATAGCCCCAACTGTACTAGAGTTTTCAGGCTGCAGATAGCAGGAAACAGACCCTTTCACTCTATGGCAGGAGGAGAAAGCAGGCAGACATTCTCAGAGCCCATGTGTCAAGTATCGTGTTCAAATTGTTATGCTGAGGTCAGGGGGTGATTTGTTTTTGCATATGAGATCATGATGTCAACAGGACAAGGAGGCAATGAAATGCAAAACAAAATTCCCAGCCCTGGGAATCTTATCGCTTAGCTCACAAGCCAGACAGCATGGAGTCCCCAGAAGGGGAAGCAGCTATACTGGCAGAAAACTGCTCTGTGTTCTTGCATATTATTTTTACTTGCAGACATAAATAGGCTGCAGAAGAATGAAAGCAAATCATTGCCACTGCTGTGACCAGCTTCTATGCATGAACTCTCACTCATGCTGTCTGCATCCAGCAGCTGTCATTCAGCTGCAGTGCTTTAGAGCAGGACTAGCAGAAATCACCCTTTGTACCCAGGGACCCCAAGCCAAGGCTCCTCCTCCAGAGCTCTCCTCTGTGAGAAGCTGAAAGCTCTGCTCTCACAACGGCAGGGAAGCCTGCTCTGAAACGAAGGGCTTTGCTTTGGTAGTGCCTATCTACTGCACAAAAGCAGAGCCCGAGATAGCAATTTTAGTTTCCCCAAGCAGCAAAAGCTTGGGAGCACTTGTCCTGGAAAGGAGTCTCTGCTTTTCACCCAGCCTGTGACACCATTATGGAGTCTGTACTTCCAGTGAATGTCAGTGAAGCTGAGACCTTATCCCCCACACTGTAACATATTAGTGACTCCACTGATCTAAATAGAGATGTGCTGGTAAGACGAGTTCAATTCTCCTTTTTTTTTTTTTTTTTTTACTCTAAAACAAGATACCAAAAATATATAGAGTATAATTCACCTCAACTTACACCTGCGTGAGTGTGAGCAGAATTGGGTCCAATAGCTGTCAGAGCATCAGGATGAGTTTAATTGAGTTACTGCTTGATTTTGTGCCCTTTTAAGGAGCAGAGAGCCGCAACTCCATGCCGAGAACACTCCTGTTCCACCATTTCACTCTGCTTTGTCCCTCATCTTTCCTCCCAGCCAAATAGGGGAGGGGATCTGGCTTGAGGAGCAGTGCAGGTGACAGCTGGAGGGACACCACAGCCCTTGTGCTGATGGGAATACCTCCCAATCACACAGGTTGCACCAGCAGGGTGGAGGAGCAGGGTGAGAGGAAATTCCTTGTACTGCTTCCAGCACTCACTAATACGCACCTCTGCAGGAATGGGGCAGAGGCTGACCCTCAGTAAATAGGTTCCTTGGGGATGAAAGGTGCTGTAAAAGCGAGATGGCAATCACTCCAAAGTTTGTTGCTCTCTTTTTCCCCTTCCCTTGATCCTTTGTGGATTTGGCTAGTTGGATCTGTGCTGTTACTGTGTCAGGATTCAGAGAGCAAGCGGCAATGAATTTCTCACTGCTACTGCTCCAGCCCTAATAGCAAACAGCTGAGTGAAGAATGAGGTCCCGTCTGAAAAACAAACAGAGCTTTCCCTCCCCTTGCCTCTGCTGTTGCTGGAGCAGCAGCAGCTCCAGTGTTATTGTAAGCCCCTGGTGTTAGATGCCAGTTCTGGGGCTGTAAGTGTGGTTATATTTAGCCTGCCGCCACTCTATTGTTGGTGAATGGCCCAGACTATACTGCCTTTTTCTGGATAGGTAGAGTCTAAATTTCAAGCCAGGAATAGTCAAATTCATTTTAAAGGTAGTCTTCCACATCCCATTTTACTGATCAGAAAAATCATTTTGCACAAAGCAAAAAAAAAGCAGAGTGTGACTGAAAGCGTATCTGCATTATTTTTTGACTGTTTTTTTTTTTTTTTATAATTGGTAGCTTTCTGAAGAGGTGAAGGCAACTTTATTTTATTTTTTTTTAAAACAGTCAAACGTTTTAGCATGACTTACCTTATTTGAACAGAGTGAAAGTTGGCAGATTTTCTTCTAACTCTCAGCCTCATTGGCTTCTTGGGCTGCTCTACAGTAGTTGAAGTTATGCCAGCTTTTCCATTATAACATTCCCCTCTCTTCTCATTTTCAGGGGTTTCAAACTTGGCTGTAAAAATTTGGTCCAGGATAAAATCTTGGCACCTGAAGTCCCAGCCCAGGTGTGACTTCTTAAAATCACCATGGGCCAAATCCTGAAAGTAGTTTCTACTTGGTCTTTAGTCACTGGCATACAGTTGCATGTTCACTTCAGGAGAATTTGACATGAGAAATTATAGGGTACAGATTAAAGGAAGATTGCTTTTCTGTAAGGGAAAAATAACTACAATATGTACACAAATATTAGTGTGATATACGCCTGTTGACGATGGTTATACAATCACATGGGTTTTCTAAAGGGCTTATGGAGATGCCGTTTTCTTACTTCACACAGACCACACAACCACATTGTGTAGCCCTACACAAAGTGAACAGCCTGCCTTTTGCTTTCCACAACTGCCGGCAAAATGCAAGAAGGAAGGCTGGCCAGGGGCTGGGTTTCTGCAGCCCTCCGTGCTGTTTCCCTGAGGCCAGTCTGGGCTACAACGTGTGTTTCACAGCCCACCCTACGGTGCATGTCTGCCCGGAGGATTGCACAGAGCAGTGTGTCCTTGATGTCCTCAGACTATCTCCTGGCACTGAAGCAGGGACCCCTCTTTCTGAGAGTGGTCACAAGCTTGGGGTGATCCCAGCTTAACTCAGCTGCACACAGGCAGCATGATGCCAATCCATTTCAAGGCTTTTGGGAATGTCTGTGGAGAGGCAGCATAGCCGAAGTCCCTAAGGATTAAATCCCCATGGGGAATTAATCATATCATATAGGATGTATAGCAGCCCACAATGCACAACTACAGTCCCAGCAGGAGTCATACTTTTATTGTTGTTCAAGACAGAGAGAGAGTAATTTGCTTTCTTTACCTATGCACCAAAAGAGCAGGTTCTCATATTTAACCCACAGAGCAGCACTGCCATGTCGGTGGTGCCTTCTAAAATTTCCAGAAGTCACACTGATCCACTTGCAATGCTCTGAAACCAGGTGCTCTGAAACTAGGAGATAGACCCAAGCTGCTCGCACTCTTGGGTAAAGACTCAGCAAAAGACAAGAAACATCAAGAAAACCCATGCTGACACTTCCACAGAAGCTCTCTAAATTTCCTGTGCCTCCATGCTTGTAACATTTGGCTCTAATTAGCGTGAAAGGCCACAGTCTATTCTGTCCTGCAAGGCTGCAAGGCACATGGAGAAGTGGCAAGGAGTGAATAGCACAGGCAGCCTGTATCCAGCAGCTCTCTCATCACCAGTATCCTTCCCTTTTTAAGAGATATCTAAAAATTTAAGGTCATAGACCTTGTTAGGACAGTTGTCCCAGTCGCCTGTGTTGGTCTACAAAGATTTTTCCAGATCCTGTGTCTACGTTAAACAACGTAAGAACATAAGGATGTATGTACTGGATGTATGTACAAGTAAAAGCTTGTCAGTATCCTGTATCATGTTTCTGACGGTAGCTGAAAGCAGATAAACAGTGAAGAGTATAAAAAAAAAGGTAGCCATACTTCCCCTAAATGCTCTTCTAGCTCTCAGTATCTTGTGGCTCACAAACCTCCTCAGTTGTAGATGGAGTCTTTGTATTCGATGACACTTGATAGCTTTTTCTTTCATTAATTTGGTCAATTTTCAACTCATGTAAGCTTTACAACAATCAACAGTTCACCCCATGATTACACATTGTGTGAAAAAACCCTCAAACCTTTGGTTTTACAAAGCCTACCACTTGTAGTGGAAGAAAGAGTGAGTAGTTGCTCCCAGCTCAGAGCTCCATGTTGTGGCTTTGCCGACTGCTGTGTCCCTAGAGCTGACTGGGGTGTAGCTGCATGACTGTGCACGTATGGTAAAGTCCTAGCCTGAATAGCTGGGGCTGTGTGCTTGGGTATGCGGACATAGGAACTGACTAGTAGGTGTTTGGAAGGCGTGTTGCCTGTTTCTGCTTGGGTTGGTAAGCTTCCTTACATTTATGATTTTCACAGAACTCCTAAAGGAATGTTATATAGGATTAACTAACTCAGGAAAAACTTGTGTGGTGGTACAGTGCTCAGAAATACTTCAAATAACTAAGTGGCACTTCCAAAAATATTCCTGCTTTGAGAAGAGAATTGAAAAAGCCAGAGAGCGATGACCAGCTAGGGCTTTGCTACCTTTATTCTCCTAATCCTCACAGTGGCTTTGGAATATGTCAGAAGGGCAAGTGTTGGTTGTTGGAGCCCAAAAATATGTTTCACAAGTATCATCCCCTGGGGATTATGATTTCAAAGAAAATAGATTATTTTGCCCTGCTAATCACTGTTGCAGTTATCAAATCTCTGTAGTTTAAAGATGGGACAACTGCAATCATTCAGAGGCAATTCAGATCTATGTTCACTAACCTATGTAAACCATTGAAATGCTTTATATCACCTGCTAACACTTTTCCGTAACCTCATACTTTCCATAGTCGCGTCTTTCTTGTGAGGAAAAAGAAATCTCTTCCTCCACCCACACTACCACCACATATACCAGCCGACATCAGACAACAGCTGTTTCTAGTTTCAGTGAAAAAATATAATTAAAAAAAAAAGTCTAATGTGGTATGCCATAAAAAAACCCCTGTTGTTCCAAATTACCCAGAGGTATGAATATTGTTAGAAGAAAAACGTCCTTTTCCAATCAGCTTTCCGCGAAACGTTTGTACTCCATCACTTTCTATTTATGACCTGGTGCTAGTCACTTCTCTCACTGAGTAGGGGAAAAAGCTGCAACACAGGAAAGTGGAAGGATATGTGCCTGATATTTGTCTACACGGTACCTAGAAATCTTAGCATGAAAATATAATGCTAACAGGCATATGCTCAACCTGACAGACTGCAGTGTAGACATAGAGAATTAAAAAAAAATGTTATCAGTAATTTTAAGTGCATGAAAATCAAGCTCCTAGCATTCACCTCAGAATTTCTTTTATTCTTTTTCTTTCTAGCTAAACTTCTAAGTTTATATTTTTTTCTCCAGTGGTGTGCTGTGTTGGAAATGTTGCTCTGCTGACACCTACTTTTCATATTTATTTCCCTTCCTCTTTGACATTCACAGGGGTTTTTTTTGTGGAAAAATAAAGTTAGGAATTAATTATTTTTTAATGCTCAGCTGGTAGCTTCAGAGAATGACTCTCATTATTTCTCTTTTTGTTTTTACGTGGAAACAAGTATTCGTGGAGATCAATGGATTGCAGTTGCTTCACTTTGTTCACATTCCCTTTTCACAAGGAGCCAGGATCTCTTCCTCAGGTTGACTCTAAATCAAACCAGCTGCAATGAGTTATTAACAGGCTGGATGATGCCACCTTTGCCATGATATATGCAGTTGCTAAATACATGAAGTAGGAAAAGAACAATAGAAAGAAAAATCTATGTGGCTAGACCCAGATTTGTAGCCCTACCTTAGATTTTAGCTACATCTAATGTAAATTGAGAATCAAGGGATTAACTAATAATGAGATTCATGTGTGAGCCAGATGAGGGTGGAGTATACCCTGTGCTAATCTTCAGATTGAAAAATCGATGAAAAAACAGATGAAAAAACAGATGAAAAAACAGATAAAAAAACAGATGAAAAAACAGATGAAAATCGAGTTTGTGTTCTTTTTTGGTGCTTTTTTTGATAAAGAAACCTTGGAAAATTTCTTTTAAATATTAATTTGAAATACTTTTAATTACTTATGCCCCTGTTTGAGTCCCTATATTTGGAGGTTTAGGTGGAGTGATGGAACAGTGTAGGTCTCGTGATTCGGTTTCTCCAAAGTAATGGTAATGGCTTACATCTTAATATAAAGATGACATAGTACCTAGTGACTTCATTTTACAATTTATTGAGACTGAACAAAAAGTTACACTTTTCTACCCGTGTTTTATCCCATGAATGAAGAATCATTTGCTATGGGGAAATAACTTTAGGATTTTCCTGTGAATACTACATAAGAAACAAGTATCTGCCTTTTTATAATGAATAGAAGAAACATAACAGGAAATTCAGAGAATTCAGGATAACTTCACCCAGAAACTAACACATATATGGTACATATTTGAACATGTAGAACATTCACTAGATGCTAATGATAGTAATAGTGCTTGAAAAACAACTTGAAAAGGAACAGAAAATCTCTTGTGAAAGACAGTTCTTCCAGCAAAGGAAACATTCCTTTGGTGGTCACATCAGTCTGGTCCTTTGCAAATGCACATATTACATCATGATTGGCTGTCTCCTCAGGAACTACTCGAGAACAGGTTCAGAGGGTTGTTGTGGAGGTCAGGAGAGAGGTGTTAGGGCTCTGCTGTGCATAAAGAAATTTTGCATGCCTCTTGCCAGATTTAGGGCACTTCTGTCTGAAAACTGGCATTTTCGTCACATCAGAAACACCTCTAAATCCCTACTGTAAAAATAAGTGAAAACCTTTTTTTTCCCCCTTAGGCAAAGAGTTGCACTAGCAGTGTTTGAAGACAGAGAAGAATAGCTCACCAGTTCAATCGACTCTGATATCTCAGAAGACAATATTCAAGGATGTTGCAAAGGGTTTGCTGAATCCCTTTCTCCCTTCTTTTTTTTTTTTTGAAAAAAAAAGTGGCTCTGCAAACCAGCATTATCAGTGGTTATAAGAATTTTTATACTTTAATCCTGAATTTCAAGAAAAAAACAAACACATTTATTCTGGGCAGTTAAACAAAAAAAGGAAGTACTGCAGCTCTGAAATTCCCCGAGTGAGGTTTCTTTAACCTGCAGAATTGACTTGCATTTCAATGTCTAGCCCAGAAAATTTTGGAGCATCTTATATTATTTTTTTTACAGTTCTTGGAACAGTAGCAACTGGATCAAGCATCATGATCGAAGGCAGCTTCAAAACACCTTCTTTCCCTCACTCTCAGTTTTGAAAATTGGCAACCATAGGTAAGAGTATGACAATTATTTCCTCTGTGGGCCCATAGATATAGGAGATTGCATGTATACTAACAAGAAAGAAACTCAGAAATTCAAACCTACTTAAGAATTTTGCTGTGGTACCTGGCTGTAACTACCTCAGTGACGAGAATTGTTCCTAGTGCCCAGCATAGCTCTCGGTGGCCTCAGTGTGTTAACAGCTGTAGGTGAGTAGTGAGTTAGCACATCTTGTTATCATGCAATCAGCATTACAATGGTTGCAACTTTTAAGAAGCCAAAAGTTACACCAATTCCACTGCTTTCCCCAAAGGCACATGTCCTTGGCTATCCTCACCTGCCTGCACCTCCAGCTTCATCCTTTCCTATTTCTATGCAGCTGCCTTAATGCGTTCATAACGACAAAGGGAGTTGAAGGTTGGTGAAAGGCATTATTAACGATGAAGAGAACTAATAAAATGCTGCTGTGTGAGACTTAGGAGTTGTGATTCCATGCTACTGGTCTCCTATATCTCTTGGTAGTGCAAAGTAACAAATATCGTTCTGATTTTGGACCCTAGCATGAGAGGAGTAGTGGTAGCGTTTGAAGGAATGAAAGTGCTGGCACTTTAGCTTCTCCCTCCCCTCCTCCTACCCTCCATTTCCCTGGTAAATATTTCGCTGGTGTGATGTGGAAAAGAAGCCTATTTCCAAGTGGCCTCAAATTTGATTCTCACTATAGATGTGTTGCAGTCACTGGGTTTCTGATCCTCATTGCCATATACCTTCTCAGCTGAGGTCACATATCACTGCAACTTTGTCTTTATCCATTATATTTTTTGAATTCTTTTAATCAGGTGTTATTTGTCTTTCTGTAAGCCATACAAAATCCACTTAGGGTTAAAGGAGTGTGCATAAAGAACAACGGATGACCACCCTTAAACCAGTAGACAGCTTTCTGCCAGTGTGAGTCAGTTATGAAGGAAATACCCAGATAATGTTGAAGAGAAAGCTAAAATCTAAATATCTGCCTGTGGCTACACAGCATGAAGAGCACTTTGTTGGCTACCTGGGCTATATTTCAGTATGATCCTGTGTGCAGGAAAGCTAATGGGAATCTTTCCACTGGCCTTAGTTCAACGTTTGATTATCTATTTAGAGAGTGTATTTGTATTTGCAAAAATAGTTTAAGGTCAGAACAATCTCTCTCCTGTTCAGAATATCTCTATGCTATATCTAAAACTTATAATTTCTACTGTATTTTGCACTGTATTACATATGCATTTCTTCACAGAAGACTGCATAGGACAAGTGAGGAAATCTTTTCCGGCAGAACTGAGGGTAAGGGTGAAGACTGTGTTTACTCACACTTGGAATTTGGCAAGGTAATTGGAATAATGTCAGATACAACATAGACCAAAGTTCTATTTTATAAAATTCCAGTCTTAAGGACAGCACATCCCAAGAGAGCAGGGTGTACAGGAGGAGCTGTTTTAGCAGCAATATTGTCTATGGCATCTGATTTCCTTTGGAGGCATTCAATCTAAATGCTATCCATTCCTTATATTAGATCTGAGAGCCACAGAACTTAATGGAAGCTGAGCAATTAGGTCTTAAGCATAAAATCAAATTTCATTGTATCACTTTCTGTTGGCCTTGGACTGAGGCTAATAACTTCTGTTTGGTGAAAGCAGCTTTTAGAAAGATGGAAAGTTTGAAGCTGGAAGCATAAAGAGTTGAGAATTCCTTGGTGCTTTGTTCCAGTTGCTAAAACCAGAGGAGCTACAGCTTCTTTCACAATTGCACTTGGCTGACCTCAGCCATCAGACGTTGTTTTTCTGTCATTGCTTTCTTTCCTGTGTTATATTGTTTCTCCTCATATGGACTTTATGCCTACTACAAACAAGGCACTTGTCAAGTTTCGTTTTGCAAGACATTTAATAAGTGTTTCTCATATAATAAATCACCTTTTCTATCCCTTAACCATTTTTTGGTGACTTTTAACTCAATTGCCTCTTCTCAGTACTGACCACACTGTTGATTCAATTCCTGTTCTTCAGCTCTTTCTGGATTGTACTGCCACCACGTCTTCTGGAATCTCAGGGTACCAGCGTTCCATACCTATGAGCTGTGTTTTAAGATGGATTGTATTGAGGGGAAACAACCTCTTTTAAAACTGCTCACCAGGGTTCTGAGCCCTAGATTTGAGAAAAAAGCCAGTGGAAATCTGGACCTTTGCAGAGAAACTGAAAACTGGGACTAACTACTCTTTACTTTGACATGACTTCTCTTTTTTTTCTCTTCTTTTTTTTTCCTTTCTTCCTTTTTTCTTTCTCATTTTCTTTCTTTTTGTTTTCTTTTTTTTTTTTCCCTGGTGCCAGGCAGTACAGCCGTGTTCTAATCCTTTGTCATGACTTAAGTAGATGAAGCCTTATAATCAAAACAGGCCAGATTTGCATGTGCTGTAGCCCAAAGAGAAGTGACAGGCTGATGCAAAGACTGCTGGCTGCCACTCTGCCTACACTTTGCAACCTGAACACCCACTTCAGCGATTGACTGTACTGGTGTAAAGAGGGAGTAACTTCATCACAGCAAATGGACATTCTCCTGACTTTGCATCAGTGCAACTGAGAACCTAATTCGTTTATAGAATTTGCCTTTAAGTGTTGCCCTTCACTGATTTTTACATATGACAAATGTTCTGAATTATTCTTCTATAAATGAAGACTGCATTTATACTGCCAGCAAGCTGTTTTCTTTCTGCCACTTCTTGTTTGCCAAAGGAACAGTGGGAGAGAGACATTCTCATGACAGCAAATATTTCTGAAATTTAATATCTCCATAATGGTGTGATCTACAGGGAAGAATAAAGAAAATGTCCATAACCACACTTTAAGAATTGTGTCAACAGTCTCCATCAGTGCCCAACAGATTAAGCATATGCCATTTTGGTATCACCATATTATTCTTATTTTTAAAATGGTTACTGGCTCAAATTTGCTGATGTAATGGCAATACTTTATGGTTTGTTGTTTGTTTTTTTTTTTCGCATCCAGCTCTCCTGTTTTGCTTTTAGACTCAAAACATTTTCAGGAAAATTTGCCTTCTGAGAAATTGAAGGTAGATGCATAATATATACAGAGAAGTCTGCATGTGTGGACACAATTTGTAATTATGTGTACTGTGTGTAAGTAAGGGAAATTAAAGCTGTATGGAGGTTGCAATGCTAGCACAGCACGTACAATTAGCAGAAACTTATTTTGCTGGGACACAGAGAAATATGCAGTCACTTGCTTACATGTACATTAGCATTTGCACGTTTGTAAAGGAGATGTTTATATACACGAAAGTTCTCTCTGTACCTGCCTGTGCTTTAAAACATCTAGATTAAGTCTGCACACAATTATTTGCATCTGGTGAAATACATTTTTTTTCAAGTCTCATTCATAGAATGACAAAACATTAAATAGAGGAAGGTTTCTATCCTGGTCTCTTATTTTATTAATCACCATAAAATGAAATTCTTTTAGATGTTATGGAAGTCTGATGTTTAAAAATGCCAAGTAGTCTCTGATACCTTTCCTTCTAATGTAAAGCAGTTGTATGATTAAAAATATATAGCATGATTTTCTTAGTAACTTTAACACTCTAAAGAGTGTAAAAGTTACTGACTGTACCTTCATATAGCTTTCCTTATAAAAGGAATGTAAGCCAAAGAAAAATAAGTGCTAGCTAAAAATAAATTGGACTTGCAATGCAGTCCAACACTGAAAGCTCTTGGTGCGTTTCATGAAGCCACTGAAAGGAGAGTCCCCCGGAAGCTGAAAGCTTTCTAGAAGTAGCCAGAGATTGCTTCTGTTAAGCATTAACTGGAAAGTGCCTCAGTTTCCTGCCAAACTTCCTTGCATTTCTGCTACTACCTTTGTTCTCATCTTATATTGCTTCAAGAAGTATCCGTTTTGTGCAGCATGATAAGGATCCTGTTAACGTTTTCTGCTTCTGTAGCTGAGCACCTTCCCCCAAATATGACTCCTTGGACTGTGGTTTTATAAGCTCTATGGTTTTGTTCTGATTTTTCCAGACTTTTTGACATTTTCCTACAAAAAGGCAGTACAGGGTGCCTTTTATCCACCAAAAAATGTCTGCAGTTCATTTGAGTGACTAAGAAGATATGCCACCTCTGGAAAAATTAAATCAGCAGCCTTAGCATACAGCTGGAGAGAAAAATGTTTGGAGAGAAACTGCTTTTCTGAGAAGAAATTAAAGACAGTGTTGAGGCAGCCAAACTGGAATAGTACAGAGACCCTGATCCTAGTAACATCAAGTCCTGCATACTGAGAACTTCTGATATTTAAAGTAGGTCCTCTGCTGAACTTCAGACTCAAGCAGAATTCTTCTTGCTGGCCCATCACTCCTAAGGGACTCCTGAATTCCCCGTGATAACAGCTCTTACCTGCTCCTGCACTCGGGTCTCATTCATGGTCTGGTTTGCTAGGACCTTCTGTTTTAAACAAGTGTGGGTAGCAAGACTTGGGAACACTCATCCTTTGTAGTAAGGCCTTGCTCTCCCCCAGGAATATTTTCTGCAAGGAATGACATTTGAAATGTGTTTTGAACTGAGATTTTCTCTGAAAATTTACTTAAAAAAAAAGTATTTATATGCAGTGCCCAAAAGACTGTTTAGAGGTGTCTTGGTTTGGAATGGGTTTTGTATTTGCATTACATGCCACATTCTGGTGTGAGTTACACTGATATCAATCCAAAATACCATACCTGCTCTGCATATCAGGATGGTTCACTAAAGCTGAGGGAGATTCTGTTCTACAAATTAAAAAACTCTAGGGGAGAAAGTCTTTGGACTAAGGCTTTGCTGCTGTTGTTAGCAGCAGTACTAATAAAAACAATTCATGGCAAAAATAAGAAAGCTAATGAAAATAATTTTAGAATACCATGTAATGTCATACTTTCCCAAATGCCTTTTTTTTGACCTTTGGCACTGATTCTTTCCTTGCTTGCCAGTTAGTGTTCATGAACAACTATGAAGCAGAGGATCTGCCGAATGCAGGGTTCATCCTCAGCAGCAATACTATTTTTTAGAATCATAGAATCATTTTCTGCTAATACATTTAGAAAGGCTGGAACCAAGACTCAAAAAATAAATCATGACAGGATGTAGTTGGAGTGCTGCTCAGAACAGGCAGCAACGGTATTTTCCCCACCAAGTGATATAGATGATTCATAAACTGAAGACGTTTGTTTTGAAGGCTAATGGCATTGCTCTCCTTGGACCTCAGGTAAACCCTTTTCAGTCCAAAATGTTCAAAGCTGTGGTGAAACATTTGTTTCTTATGTACTATATTGCATTATTGTCATATGTTAACTAGTCTTTCATTAATATGGTGTTAAAATTAATTGCTCTAATTGCACATGTCCCGGATATATGTATGAATAGTCCTAAAGGATCTTTTATACTGCATGCCTATGTCACAGTTCGTCTACACACTCATAATTTCATGTCTACAAACAGCACATTCACTAAAGCAAAGGCAGCATCTCTTCATTTGATGAGGAAAGCGTTCGACACTTTCAGCTTCTATAAAGGAAAAGAACTTCCAGCAAACTTCAGGTCAGTTTTTAGTCAATTGCCTTACTAGCTGTCTGACATTTCCTTCATTTCTGTGCCCAGTTTAAAAAGTTGATGTTGACCTATAAAACCTATTGCTTGCTGAATGTGCACCTCTTTCTTCCTGTGTTACTATGTCTGAGCCTTCTCAAGGAAAATCAGAGGGACCTGAGCAGTCTCAAAGAAAGACCCTCAGCTGTAGAATTTTTTTAGCTGTTGTTTTGACAGACCATGAATCAGGGAACCTTAAAGGAAAAGTCTGTCATTTGTTGCAGTCTTCTCTGAACAGGAGAGTGAGTGGAACAGCATTTTTGGAAAACCACAGTCTATATGATTTATTAAGTTTTGAAAAGTATACATCTGTTCAAGGTCCACACATCAAACACATTTTATTAATGTCTTCTCAAATAAAAACCTTCTTGAAGAAGTATAGTACACTGTGTGGCTTTTTCTTCAGCCTTGACTTGCACATGTTGCTAGGACTCTATCTCAAGCTCACCTAGTAATGCCACATAATTCACGTTATATTTGGAGGTAAATTTAGGGGAAGTTAGAAAAATTACTAGCATAATTTATTTAGTTCACATAAATTCAAAAGCACCAAAATGCAATATAAAGACTGTTTCTTAACTTCACCTGTGGATCCAGGAAGGGCTTCTCTGTTACTACCTTCAGTTACTCGGTTGGTTTTCTCCACCATTTATGCAAATGAAGCAACAGATCCTACTTCAGTGTAGTAACACTGTAAAGGAAAAATGATTAATTGCCCTGTCGGAGGTAATATATGTCCAAAACCCTGAGGAGATATTTAACTCGTGACATTTATTGATCACAGCTCTGTTAGAAATTCATGAACACTTTTAAATTTAACCTGTTGGAAAAACTTTGATTCTCCAGGGTTTTTTTGCCTACACATCTAAGTGTCATTAAAAGACTCTTTAAAAAAAAAAAAAAGAGGAAGAAGGAAAATAAGGAGAAAAAGAAAAAGGACAACATCAAGAATGAATTCTTCACCGTGAGGGTGACTGAGTGCTGGCACAGGTTGCCCAGAGAAGTTGCGAAGTCTTTATCCTTGGAGATAGTCAAAAGTCATCCAGACATGGTTCTGGGCCAAGGAGCCCCTGCTTGAGCAGAGAGAGTTGGATCAGATGACCTCCAAACATCCCTTCCAACCTTCTTTTTATGACTAAATTTGAATTTTCACAGATTTTACCTACTTTCTTTTGAGAAGCTTTTGAATTGCAAGCTAAATTTATTAATTTATCCAACAATGTCATTCATAGAATGGCCTAGGCTGGAAGGGACCTTAGAGGTCATTTAATCCCACCTCCTTGTCATGGGCAGGGACGCCTCTCAGCTAAATCAGGCAACACATGGGGACCGAGCAGGGATTGAACCTGTGGCCTTGGTGTTATCAGCACCACGCTCTAACTGACTGAGCTAACCCGCAGGCCCTAGAGTAAGAGCACTTCTTGTGAGACAATTAGGTTAACTAGGTGCACGTATCAGCAGTTTCAACCCACAGTCAAAGAAATGCTAGTGGTGGGCACAGAGAGATTTATATTTGGGGTGGGGTTTTTTTGCTATTGAAGCACTAACACATCCTAGGCAGCCCTGAAAACATCATTTGGAATGCATGGGGAGGAGGGAGTAGCCAGTCTTCTGAGATGAATCTTCATGAAATTACATTTCTTGGAAGAATACCAGGGAATGCTGCAAATAAAGCACAGCACACATATAAAGATACTGTTGTCTAGACCACTAAGGATTAGGTGTTCCTTCTTATTTTTTCATAGCAATCTCTGCAAGACGAAACTCAGTCCTCAGTATGTACTTAATGACTGTAGAGAAAACAACTTCCCATGGTATTTATTAGGTGAGCTCTCAACAAAAGAAGACTAAGCAGACCAGATCTTAATATTATGAGAGCTCATGCTTGTTTCTGTGTGTTTGACTTCTCATAGGCCTCATACACCTACAGCCTGACACCACTGATTTTCACTCTTTATTCTGCTAGCTTGCTAAAGGAATGTTTTCCATAATGTTCAGTAGTTAAGTGAAACCCAGGTCAAAATAAAAATAATTATAGAGGAAATTGCTTGATGCAGGAAACTTGTGTAGACTTTACAACTCTCTAGCTGACTCATGCACAGATCCAGCCAGTCTAGGCACTGAGGCTCAGAGAGATGATCCAGGTATCATTCTCAAAAGCATAGCCCTTACATAATACATAGTGGGTGGTGTTGGTGGTCTGGGTTTTTTTTTCCCCCACATCTCAGCTGCTTTTCCAATCTGAATTGTTCTTGCACAAATCTAGGCACTTCCTTCCACGAAGGTGACTAGAGTACCACTGCCTTGAATGGACGTGCCTCACTATAGCTGCCTTCTGACATTTTCCTGATTTTCTGTAGGTGGCACTACTCCAAGTCACCAGTTTTTCAATGTCTGTCAGCTATACCACAAGAATTTAAATAACCATTCACAAAAAATCTCCAAAACATAACAGAACCCAGAAAAAATATCGTAAGGTCTACAGCCATTTAATGAAGACATCATCTGAAAACTGCAATCCCAAAGGCTTTGTAAATGAGAAATAACCAATTTCTAAGCAAGTCTATCAGTTCTGCATAAAGAATTGTCAATAATTAATGCAGCAAAGTAAACACATTTCCAGCATTCCTTTCCAGAGATTCCAGCTTGATGTTGTTAGTAAATTTTTTCAATTCCTCTGTTTTCCTTTAATTAACACAAAACCCTGGACCTTTGAATCCTGTCACTTTTCTGCTAAAACAGCAGTCTGTTGAAACACCCATTACGGCAAACACCATATGGCTTTATAGCAAAAATATGGATAGTGAATTAAGTGAATCCTTTAATAAATGCGCAGCGTGGGTGTTGCAAGGTATACTCAGTTTGGTTGGTGAAGCTTCTAAAAGCTTCCAGATTAAGCATTCCAGATTAAAAGTGCTGTTGACCGAAGACTTGGTCTCAAAGACTCATCTTGTGCATGCAATGTGAGGAGAAAATGACTCCTAAGAGCTGGAATAAACGACACTTGATGACGCAAGAAGGAGATAAAAGTTTAGAACTACCCACTATTTTCCCACTAGGCATGCACATATAACTGAGTGGACATGCAATGATACAAGATTTAGCATTTTAAGCAACTAAATAATGGAGAAAATATGATTGTTGGACAGATTTTGCAGCTATGGAGAGCTGTGGTTGTAAAATAGATGATTCAATCTGTAGAATTACACTAAAAGTATCTGAATGGGGAATATTCTTTTGTGGACAAGCTATGATAGATGCTAATTATGTAGGAGTTGAGACCTAGATAAATTATCACATCATAAATCTACATAACATGTTGTTATGAGTAACTATAAATTTTTGTGAAGTGGAAGCGAGCTGGTTGATGCTTTTAGTAGCTGAATGACACTTTCAGCTTATATGGATACTTAACAACCCGATCTCTACTGGGATTTGGAACGTGAAGGTGGAATTGCTAATTTTGTTTTATAGTACTTGAAAGTTACCTACTCAATTAACTTGTAGACTTAACATTTTAAAAATGGAAAATACTCAGCTCATTCTCAGAGAATGCAGAATAGCAAATTGGCCAGATTCTTGAAGACCTTGGCTTCATAATTTTCCTATGCCATGTTTTTCCCTGCCTCATGCTAGACGTATCACATCATTACACAAGTTTTTTCACAGCATATGTACATCTTTGGCAGTGGGTTCACACTGAACGTGGTGGAAATAAAATTTCTGAAGACGACATTGCTGTAGATTTTTCAGGAGTTGTATGCTGCCTTCTATTTATCTCCAACTAGGTGGGTGCTCCTAGTTGAGGATTTTTGTTGTGATTTTTTCACCTGGTACTTTATTTAAAAAAAAATAAATATATGACTAGGCTCCTCCTAGAAATCAACAGAGGCAGAGAGGGCATTCAGCACATGTTATGAGATCTCTCAATGATGTAGGATTAGCTGCTTCCTGAGCTGCCGATCTCTCTCCTTACTATATGGTAATGCTTGAGAACTGCCTCTGACAAGCCATCACATTTTTGGGGAAAGCACTGCTGTTTAGACCAATCCCACCGGTTAGGTACTAGGTCAGAACCTGCACTTGCTTCAGGCACAGATTGTCTCTGACAGACCTGAACTTTCTTCTCAGGAATATTGCCTCGGGCTTATGACAGATATTCCCACAGCAACATCAAATCATCACTCTGTAGTGGTAGAAACAAGGAGAGAAGCACATCAGGTGTTGTGAGTACTCAGGAGTGGAAAAGAGAACACAGTAGAGAAGGCCATCATGCCACGCTGTAAATTTAGTTTTCATTTGCATCCTGAACATGGTGTGAAGTTATAGTGCAATGTTATTCTTATGCTGTTTTGGAAAGTGAGGCAGAATAATGGAATTGATCTCAGAAGACTTTGTAGGAGTCTGAATATTCGAGTTTATTAGGCTAAACACATGTTTTGAAATGTCCTGTAGAACAATACAAAGTTTAAGGTTTAAGTATAGTGTTTTATGTTCACAATCCAAATATTGGCAATGTGCTTACTGGATTCAGAAACACCTATACAGAAATGCAGGTGAGATTGAACACAAAAGAATTCTCCTACAGGCCACATCAGAGAAGGTGACCCTGTGAAACAAAATTATAAGAACATTGAAGAACACATGATATTTTCACCAGCATTACAGAAAACACCCTTCTGGAAGATTATGAGATTTCTAGACATGATTAGTAGATAATGGTCAGAACATTTTGTTTAAATTGCTTCTCTTCTGACAATAATTGCATTTAACAACAGAATAGGAGATTAATAGGTTTGGAGTGATCAGACTATAAACCAAAATTATGCAATATTTTATTTTGATTAATATTGCCACAGAAAAATCCGCTTGACAATATTGCTTTAGTAGAAAAGTATTTCCAGGATATATATTTTCTAACTTCCGTTAAACGCATACCTATGAGTTTTCAGAAGACAGAAATAAAACCATATACTGTAATGCTTCATATAAAAGCTGTAAATTTCTCTATTGCCTCCCTCTGCTGCCCTGTAGTCTGTGGACAGCACCACGACACTGCTGATTGCTGCGGTACACAGCCAGCACATTATTATTATTCAGGCTGATATAGGTTCCTTGTACCCAGATAATATTTAAGACTTGAAGTGTCCATCTACTTATCTTTTTTTAAGATATGGCTTTTTTATAAGCTCTCCTCTCTTCAAATTAAAACTTTTTTTCTCATCTAAATACAGGATCCTTTTCTTACAGACTAGACAAATGGAATTTTTCCTTACCAATACTCCTCCAGGACAACCATTACAAACTACTGTAAGTTATCTCTCTCTTTGCATTCCTTTACTTGCTTCTGTTTCTGTATTCCTCCCTTTTCAGGTCCTTCATGGCCAATCTCCATTCCCATTGTCATTTTTTCTTCATTGTTGGAATGTCCTGTTCCTGCTTCTAATGAGCCCTGGCTTCAAAACCTGTTAGGTTTATTTCAAACAGGACACTAATTCATCATTTTTTCATGTTACTGCTTTTCCTTAGAAGGACCTCCCTAAAAGCCAGATCATTGCTTTCCTTTAAGTATCTGCTTGGGATTCTTCTTTGTGGTAATACCTGCAGAAAACTTGACACCTCCTCAGCCAACTGGGTGATTAATACCATCCTGCTCTTCTCATAATCTTTCCTACATGTATCTTATCTTTCATTGCAATATTAAATGTTACATATCTTTTCTTTGATATAGAAATCACCTTGTTCTGTTTCTGGTTAACTGGCTGTGATCAAGACTGTCTTTTCAAAACTAGGCAGAAATAACTAAGGTGAGCGTAAAATCAAATGAACAAAATACTGAAACACACACATTCTCTTTTAGGAAATTATGAACATTTCTCCAAGCTTTAGAAGTTTGGTTTCAAATGGGGCCTAAGAAATTTCAATGATGAGAAGGTACTCAGAAATATCAGGTTTGCAGATTTGAAATGGAAGGTATATACGACTGTGATATAAATGATTTGCATTTGCAAGAGCAGACTGTGCCAGATTTTATAGGGTGGAAGCTGGAGAACTATAAAGAGCTAATAACTGAAAGAGAATAACAGTTTAACAGTTTTATACAGGTATGAGCAAGCCCTCATGTTTAATTCACCCCGCCCCTCGTCCCTGCCCCATTCCTTATCATTAAAGGAGATAGGTCACCATTATTTTTATTTACTGTTGGCACTTCAGTCATGCCTCATAACCATTCCCCCAAAGAGCAGTTGAATGTGTGGGTGGATCAAATACTAAGACAATGCACCCGAGTGCTGTAACATTCAACTTTATAAGCATGATATAGTCCAAGTTCCACCATGATGTAATCCACAGCATCATTAGAGAGCCAAAGAAAATAGATGATATATCAGCTGACACTCCTAGTCCAAAATATATTCAGGAAAAATTCTTCAAAGCCAGACCAGAAATGCAAAATGCATTTATTATTTGAATCATGTCAACCAAGTATTTGTTCTGCGTCACTGTACACGTTAAATGGAGATCTGCCCACTATCAGCTTCCTCCCATTTTTCACAAGCAATGATGTGATGTTACTTTACGATTACATTAATTTTACTTGCATGTGTTCTTCCTCTTTGAAAATGATCATCTGGACCAAGTGCAGTGGCCAAAAAAAAAAAAAAAGTAAACCAACATGAGACCTGCCAGTAACAATCTGTCTTTCAAATAGCCAAGCTAAACGTAGAATTTTGTCTGTTCTCCCTGCCCCCTCTTTCAAAACTTATAAACCCGTATCTCCACTCTGGTCTCCCCATCCCAGCTGGGTACTATGGCTTCTCTAGGCTTTGGGGTAGTGTTCCCTTCTGATTGCTCTCCTCGTCTCATAACTCGTGTGCTCACAGGTTTTGGCAGCAGCTGTGCGAATTGTCTTCTCAAACATCCACAGGACTGCGTGCCCAGCTAGCTAGAGTGCTCCCCTTAGAAGCAGAAGATGTTAATCTGAATCTCTGTGGAGGGAATGTAGGCTGGACCTCCCCATACCTTGGGAAGTATGCTAACCATAGAAAGTTCATCCTCTCCTCTTCCAGCCATGTTCTATAATTAAAATGTCCGTGGCTACACCTCCATCTCCCATGTATTTCTCTGGATTTGGTTCTGTCACAGTGTATTGGATGAGGCAGCTCTGGGACACTTTGCCTACAGCCTGGGCAAAGAGGGCAGTCCCTCTGCACAGGGAAAGCAGCACCACTGGAGATACTTAAGGGAGGTCTGTGAAAAAAAATAAATAAAAATGTAGGCATCTGTGGCCTTTAGGCACCTCAGGAAGCTAGAGAGGGTGTTTGTTTCTTTAACTTGGAGTTAAGAACATCCATAATAATTCATGTACTTTCATGCTTCTAAATTTTTTTTTTATTTGGATCTTATCCTTGAACACATTACAAAGGCTGGAGATTTGTTTAATCATCTTTTATTTTCTAGTTTCATAATATTTCCAAACAATTTTCTGTTCCTCTCTTCTGTGAAGCTCATCCCAAAAATATTTATCTTGGCTGACAGCAAAATTAAGCAGTGTAGCTGACATCTGTCACGGATTAGTGGATTGAAAAGTTACAAGAAACAAAGTTGGTTATCTGTGACTGGTACCATTTGAACTGACTTTTCATTTTTTTGTGACACAAGCTGGTTTGTGCCTCTAGCTTTCCAAATACATAGCTACTACCAAAAGCCTTCATATGCCTGTGATGCTTTCCAAAATTATAACCATCACAAGTTAAGCATGCAAATCTAATCTATCAACCAGTTATAGTGGAGAGAAATTTATTTCCCTCCTAACTGAAAAATATTTGTGAATGATACATTCATTATCTCATCACATATCAAACCTTGAGGAGATCAGAACAAAATGTGCTGGGCATTAATGAAAACACAGAACAAGAGTGTCTGCTATACAGTATGTATTTAAAAGCAGGAACATGAGTAGTTTTATTAATCTCAGGGAGAGTATGCAGGTTCTTAAAGACATGTAAGCTTGCACTGAGGTCCAAATAAGACAAAACATACGAACTACTTTCAAGCACTTATTTTCTCCTTTTCCTGTGCTGTTCCTGAGAGAAAAAAAAATGAATTTCAAATTATCACTTTGCAGCTCTTTATTTCTCTTTGGCTTCTCTTCATTTCTGTTTCACAGTTTCTGGGGAAAAAAACAATTTAAAATCACTCCTTTCACGCTATCTTTTATAGGAACTCCCTGGATTACAACTGGAAAATTGGTTCACTACTCTTATAGACCTATAAAATCTTTAAGTAGTCTTTCCCAGAGTGGTAAAACATGTATTTTTCAGTAAAGCAAGTAAATACAATTTGGGACACACATAGGGATCAGAGCTGTTGGGCAAGAAGCGACCGCACTGACTTTAACTATGATTTAAGATCTTCGAAGAAAGGAAAAGATAAAGATGGGATAGAATATTCAGCTGTGATTTCATAAGAAAGGACAGCACAGGTTATGAAACATTAAATGAACATAGATAGGGCAGAGGAGGTCAAGAGAAAAAAAAAGTTTCGAGTGAAAAAAACCACAAATCAGTACTGAAAACTTGAGGTGACCTTTGACTGAAATTGTTTTGAAATTAGGAAGGACCTCTCCTGACTTGTGCTCTTTGAATTTGGTTCACAGTGGAAGCCATGGTAGGGATAGCAAAAGAGATGGGATTGGAAGTGCTTAAATTACTTTGAGAAGTATTTTGCTTTAGTTTTGACAGAGAAAATATTTTTGTGTGCTAGATATATAGGCACATTACTTTTTTTACAGATACACTAGCATTACACTAATCTCATGCCAAGTACAATTGGTAGATACTCCGGATGGGATTAGTTGAATACAACTTTAGCCATTTAAAAATTAAACATCTGGCCCAAGATATTTGCAGAGGTTCTCCATACTGTCAGCATAACAGACAAATATCTCCAGAGGATGATTCAAACTTTCCTGAGTTTGATGTCCAGGATAAGTGAGATCAGTTATCCCTTGGAGGTGCCACTGTCTATCTCTCATATATAGGCAGAGCCTAAGCATTCACTTTTAGACAAGAGACCAATTCCACTCTCTCAGTCTTTACTGACAGACGTTATAACATTCATCTTTCCTTAAGTGAAAGATTTGTGTGGTTGTCAGTGTCTATTAAGAATTTGTTACAATCACAGAGAAAATAAAATATTTTTAACTTTTCCTTTCTGAATAGTTCTGTAAGAGCCATAAAATCAATGTTGGGAAATTACTCAGCAAGCCACAAACTTCATTAGAAAGAGTTTGCACAATAACTTCAGACAAGCTGAAAAACTAGGCTAAGAATCCATACACATTCTCTGCAAGAATCTTGTTCTAAGGAAAGCATTGCTCCTTTTTTTCTTGAACTTTAGAATACACATCTCTCCATTAGGTGCTGCATGATGCATTACACCTGTCATGCTGGCATGTAATAAAGGACATGACATTCTCTTGCTTGTATCTTTCTGCTTTCTGCTATTTAATTCCTTTTTATTTTGAAATGGTTTTATTATTATTTATTTTTTCCACTAGAAAAGAACAGCACCACAACATTGCTTATGAAGTTGAATATACAAACTGTGGTAAGAGCACTGACGTCAGCCTTATTGTTCCATTTATCATTTATAATTGCTTCATTAATGCTGGTTGTTCATTCCATGGATTTTTAATAGTTTGGGCAATAAAAATAGATGACATGGGCTCACTTTTATCCCTTATATATCTGTCAGCATTTCATTACTTGATATGATCCCAAGACAAGTCAATGTGGTATCCCCTCAACTCCTACTGTGCCAGTGCTACTGTACAGGGAGATGGGTTGATGTCCTGGGCACTTGTTACATTATAGAAGCTTTGATATTCTTTTGCCTGGAACATTACAGCATCTTATATTTAAAAGATAGATCTCCGACCAGCCTTAAAGAGGTACTCTCACCCAGAAGTTAAGTGACAAAATATCACACTATCCTACAGTGGAGCCCATAGCCTTCTTTTAGACCCTGAAGTGCTCTGTTCTCCTATGATGAGAACCATTTATTTGTTCACATCATCCAGTAATTGTCTTCTTAATGCCTGATAAACAGTTACTGCAATAAGAACCAGACCACAGGTCCTCTTCCACTGATCAGTTCTGCATTCACTGGGGTGCACAACTATACCCGTTTTGTATCCTTTTCTTTTGACATGAAGACTGAGATTGTTTTGGGAACAGGTTTTAAAGGAAAGGGTGGGACAGTGATGGATAGTGGAGGATTTCTCTCCCCTCCACAGCCACTGCACTGTACCTCTTGCACACCTACTGTCCTAGGTCAGTGGTTAGGATCCTCACTGTCGGATTACACTTTTCATATGTAGCGGGAGAGACTAAAACCAGATCTTTCACATACTGTGTTTTGTTTTGTTTGTTTTGCTTTTTTGTGTGTTTTTAGTGGGATTTTTATTGGTTTAGGGGTTTGTTGGTTTTTTGTCTTTTTTTTTTTTAATACCCAGGACATTATAGAAAAGAGATTGGTTTTAAAAGGAAGTAGCAGCCAATGTTGTGTACTTTAAGGAGCCTCTAGGTATTTGTAATGTGTGATTTAGCAAACTAAGAGTGGAGACCTTAAGGTTCTTAAAATTTTTAAACAAAGAAACACCTATTATTTTTATTCTGATCATGGTGAGCCAGGCACTGAGTTAACCCAACACTCTTCCATACTTCCTCAGGGATGTCTGAGACACCTAGGGTATTTTAAGAGTCAGCTTCTGTAGTCTGCCTGCCCATAAGATTGAATAGCAGCTGGAGCAGAGGTTTTTGGGATCACATTTTGCATTTATGACATAAAATCCTTGAAAAACATCAGAACTTAGAATAAGCATGGATACTGCTGACATTTAATGAGACCTGTGATGACAATTCTACTTTCTTTCTTCCCCACTGCTATAGGATTGAAAGAGAGTTCATCTGAATTTGTAGCTGTCTTTTTACCTAACAATAAATTATAAACACGAGCATTGACTGGAATGTTTTAGAAGAATCATGGAGGGACCACAAGTTGCTCAAAAGCCTGCAATTCGAGTAATCTGAGGACGCTGAAAAAAGTTTCCAGATATGTGTGGTTCATATTCATCGTTATGCACATTTTTTCCAACATGACTAAACCGCTTTTAGGGCAGTCTTGTATTCCTACTCACCTAATCCAAACGATGACGCTGTGCAATCAGTCACCGTGAATGAAGCATGCTTTGTAAGCAGTCAACACTTCTCATTTTCTGAGCCTGATGCAGGTCCACTTGCCATTTATCTGCTGAGAAACATGGCATTTCCCTTCCTGATTTCTGCTGGCTGTCTCTGCTTTATAAACCACATCTTGAAAGTTCTCTCTGATAAGTACGGAGTTATCCTGGTCACTGTCAAGTATTTTGCTTGCAATCATTATTGGGTTTGTATTTCTTTCCCTGAAGATACCTCTATATAAAGAAGAGTGGGGCAACTATGTGCTGTGCAATAATGCCTGGCAGACTTATAGTGGACACCAGTGAAAAACAGTCTGAAATTGCCAGTAAGGGACTAGGCAACAAACAGAGCCTAAGCAGAAGCACGGTTGGGTGAGAGAGGACTGTCAGGGGCCTGCTGGGACCCGGGGGCTCCCCAGGGGCCAGAGGTGCTGCCCATGGGGTCTGTCAGGGCAGGGCGTGGCAGCCAAGGCCCTTCTCACCCCTCCACCAGGAGCAGACAGCTGGGGGCACTGGTGCAGCTCCAGCCCCAGGCACTGGACACCTCCCTGGGGACAGGGATGGGCCGAGGCCAGGAGGATCTATGGGCCCATGGGTGGAAGCTGGGATGTGAGCCTCTAAGAGGCAACCAGGGTCAGACATGTCTGCGGGAAGACCCACTAAGGCTGAGGGTGAGAGCCTCAGCTATGGCCTCCCCCAAGAGAAGGGGCTCCAGCCCTGGCTGGGGCATTTTCCAGCTCTTCCCCTGTAGCAGCTCCTGCTGTGGGTGAGCCCACCAGCTGAGCCCCTGGTAGAGTTGTGCTCAGGACAAGTCCCAACAAGGACTCCTTGAACAGCAAATAGTAATGTTTCTATCAACAGGAACATATATAGTATTACTGCAATGCCTTAGGTATGTGAGTCATTTCATTAGCTAAGAGTGAGATAAATTCAGGTGCAGGCAGTTTCTCACAGCTGAGCACTATTGGGCAGGGCTCTTCAAGCAGTGGTATGTGGCCAAGCTCATCTACAAGGCACAGCCAAGTAGCACCTTGGCAGACTAGCCACCAAATGAGCACAGAAAGGAAAAGGCCACTGGCCACTTACAGTCAACACTCAGGAAGCTCCTGTGCTATTGACTCATCTGAATCTGATACTGATTCACTGACTTAATCTGTCTTTCTACTGGAGACACCAGCTGGAGAGTTAGGGTATGTGGGCATGCAGGAAAACATGGGAACACCTCATTCTGATGGACAGAGGAGGCTGGTGGTAACATCCTCCATGTGCCTTTCAATTTTCTGCCTAAGTGCCCAAGGCTTCTGGCCCCTGAGCGCTGCAGGACCTCATTGCTGCTTGGTCCTTAGCTTCCTAGTCCAGATATTGCTCACTGCCTTGCAGCATCGGCAATCCATTTGGACGAGGTTTCAGGTATTAGAGGTAAAACGACAACACAAGTGAACAAGAGGAACACTTCCCCAATGATATCATCTGCATAGAAAGCAAAATCCACTGCCTTGCTTAAGTTTTATGGTTCCACTAATGGTATTGTTGTGTCCAGTGTATAACAGGAGAGAGGAAAAGAAAGTAAAGGTTTGCTTCTGAGCACAGAAGAAGCTGGGTTCAGAATTCACAGCTGCTGCCCCAGTCTAACGTCTGAGAAACTAGGACATCCTACCACACAAGAAGACAGAATCTGAGCTCCCCAGTGGCACCTACTATTAGATTACAATACTCTGATTTGGTCAGAAATCAAGAATGGCGATCCAGCTGCTAGACAAAAGACATTTTTCCCATGGGTAGCAGTGACTACTTGTTTCTGCTACATTCATATCCGAAGGCAGCTGTCATTCAAGAGCTCTTGCCTATCTTCAAAACTTACTTTGAGACTAAGAAGAGCATATACTGACAGACTGAAAACCACATTTTGTCCTGAAATCAGAGAAGCTACTGCAATTCAGGTGTCACTGTAATTTTCACATTATCTGAGTGAAAGGAAAACATCTCTTCCCTCCACTTATCAACAAAAAACACATTTAGGAAACATAACAATGTTCATAACTTCAACATCCTGTATTCTTGAATTAATTACGGTAGATTGACTCAATTGTATGTTTGGGTGTTTAATGTTTTGGTCCACATGGAATTATTTACTGCTTAAAATAAAGTAATAAATATTTTTTAGTTATAGGAAAATATTGTTCATTAGTAACCAGATACACATGTATGAAAAGAACTGACTTCTAAGAAACTATTTTGGAGCTCTGGCCTGGGAACTACATTGCACCTTTTTGAGAAGTAACTGTTTTCAGAGCA
>NW_009693885.1:5254-23146 GCF_000703405.1 Apaloderma vittatum | reverse complement strand
CTTTCCCTTTTTCTCTTGGGGAATGTGTATATTTAAGATATATACTTACCCCAATAGTTTGTTTTCTAAGTTCTGTAGAACTTTAACCAAAGTACTTGAGGATCTAGAGTAAATTCCCTGCTGTAAACACACATAGTTTACTATGATATTAACACTGTTAATGCAGAAATCATTTTTTTTGTGATACTTTGCTATGATACTTAGAATTTATGCTACTATATCCTTGATGTGCTTTGCCCAACATCATAACATATCATTTAAAAGATAAATTAATTAAATAGGAACACAATACTTCAGTGTTGGAGTCTGTGTTGTAATATTCATCCTAGAGTGAAAATGAGTAGAGCTCATTTCTTACAAGTTTCCAAAAAGCCTTGCTCAGTTTTACCTCCTAGGAGGGAAGCAACCGGTGCTTCAAAGATTTCACTCCTTGTTCCGTTTAGAAATCATGAGTTTTCTGGCCAGTGATAAGCTCCTCTAGGGTTTTGAATTAATAAATACTGAGACCACAGGATGGAAAGCAATAGCTTGGTATGGGATCATTTTTATCATTCAAACGAATCAAAAAACTTTCAGTCTATTAACTTGGCCCTTCCAAGTTTAACATTTAATCAACCGTTGTCTGTCTAAATCATTCAAGTTTTATGCCAAACCAAATATTATCTGTCTCCCACAGCTGGTACACTCTTGGCTTAAAAGCATAAAGCTGGCATGCCTCTGTATCTTGTGTCCTGAGTACTTGGGCTGAAATACAATTGATTGTGTGCCCAGGACTGATTTTTCATTGAATGTATGTCTCAGTGATCTGGCAGTATACAGATCTGATGTGAGTAACTTGAAAGCCACAGATACTTCTGATCTCTGCTTAGCTTTTATTTATCTTTCTCTCCCCAGAAAACTGTCATTTTAGGTTCAAAAGATAAGCTGTAGTTTAATTTATGGAGTTGGATTAACTATATAGGAAGTTTCACATTGACTTCATGGGCTCACTTTCTCCTACACAAACAAAACCAGTGATTAGTGATAGCTCTGTGATTCTGCTTGAACTGTTAGAAACATCTGTCCATCTACAGTTTCCTGATAGAAGGCAGGCATTTTTGCCTTGGTACGGTAACATAATGTGTTATTGTAATGACTTAATTACCTTCAAAGAAAAGTGATGGGCTCACACAATAGCCATAAAACATTTGGAGTCTGTCTGAGAAAAAATACATTTGGAGAAAACATCGAATGAATTTGTTTTCCCTTTCCTTTTTTTCTTGAAATGCTCATGGTAAATAAGACTCAGAAGACCTTACAATATCATAAATCTTAATCTCTTGCTTCAACTACTAGTACACAAAGAGGCTATCGGATGAGATAATTATGTCACCAACTGAAACAGAAGAATATAGCAGAACTTCTTTAGCATCTGCACATAAAAACACATGGCAAATATGTAATGACATCATCTAGTTTGCAGAATATGAGAAATAAAGTTCAGGTAGTAAAAATGTAATACACAGTACAGCATAAATGAACACACTTGATCTTGAGGCTTGACATGCACTAATAAAAGCATGCCTTTAATCTTCTTTTTGGTTTTAGTAGTTCTTTTTTTTCACTATTGCTTAAAAGCATTGAGGGGCCTATGCTGTAGCTTACGCTTTTTAACTTGTAACAGTAGAATAGCACTATCAACTTTGGAAATTTTTTTTGCACTCATATTATAAACATTGCTTGCATTCCTAGCTCTATTAAAATGCATGGCAATTTGGCAGTTCTCATAAACTTTAGCTGGGCCAGTTTCTCCCCTCTTTTGTATTTGTTTTACACATAAAAGGAAACTTGAGCACCAACACACTGAATACTGTCATAAAGAAAGACGCATAGAACAAAGGATTTTCTTAGAACTTTAACATTTCTTTTAAGTAAAGAGCAGTCACCTATGAGAGTGTGCTCCCACATGTGCTCAGAGGTATCTGTCACTGTAGGGATTTTGTATTTTTCATCAATCTGCATTTTTTTGTAGACCTTTCCTTGATCACAGTGTCAGTTGGCATTGGGTTGCTGCATCTGACTCAGCAGGTGCACACCTGATGGGACAACATATCTTCATACTACAAAGCAACAGACAAAGGTGGATGCATGAACATGCTGAGCTGACAGGTCTCTGCCTGCTTTGTACAGCAGCAATCTGAAAGGTTGGAGGTAAGGAAATATCTACTAAAAGAATATTCTCCAGCCAAACTCTGTTTTTTGTTGGTGAGAAGACATGAAATGTGTTAGGAAATTACAGAGATATTTGTCCTTTCCTGTGGTAAATGCTGACCCTCAAGTAAAAGAATCACAGTTAAAAATACACATTTCTAAGGCAAATATAGGGTTTTGACAGTAATTATGACTTTGCCATTAAAGCTGCTTTAGCTAAGTGCTTGGGCATATGTTAAATTTCATGCACATGTGTAGCCCTGTTGAAAACAATAAATCTAGTCAGGTTGTTATTTATTGGCTTATGTGCTTTCCTGAAGTGGAATATAAGGTGGGAGGAAAAAAGAAAGGGAAAAAAAAAAGGAAGAAGAAGGAGATCTAGTGTAATTAAACTAACAGAAATTCATCACTCAAAGTTACTGTAGTCTACTATGTCACTTAAATATAAACTTCATAGCCAAGGGTATGAAATATCATTCATATTGGTGCATCTGCACACCATGAAATGCTAGCATGCAACTCTGGAATGGAGCATGACAGTCATATTAAAAAAAGAGTGACTTAGGAAGTGAAGAGAAGAAAAAAAATCTGTTAAAAGCTGAAGAAGAGTAGAAAGACTTGTGCCCCAGAGCTCTGCTCTGGCTTTGAATAATGTAATAGTTTGTGCAGAAGAGCACAGAGTATAGCAGAGTGAACAGCTGGACTTTCTCCTTTCCGTAACTAAATACTACAAAATTGGGTTAGGGACATCACTAGGAAACTTCCCAGTTTGGTAAGGTCCTCAGACTATTACTTGTTAGTGGTCTTCCATGTAGGTGGAGAGGAAACTGCAACTTGTAGTCCAAGAGCTATTAAAAAGGACTTCAGGGCCCTGGGACGGTTGGTAAGGGAATCTGGGGCACAGGATATATTTGCATCTCTCCTTCCAGTTGTGGGTAGTGATATTGGGAGAATTAGGCAAATCCAGTCTATTAATACGTGGCTCCGTGGCTGGTGTCATCGCCACAACTTTGGGTTCTTTGACAGTGGGTTGGCCTACACATCACCAGGCTTTCTAGCCTCAAATGCGAATCACCTTTCCCAAAAATGGAAGAGGGCCTTTGTCCAAGAGATTTCAGGGCTCATCAACAAGACTTCAAACCAGTTGTGAAGGGGTAGGGATAACAATATCAGGCTTATCTGTGACAAGCTGTGGGATGATACACCAGGGTTAGAGGGACAGGGTGTTACTAAAGGCCTTGAATCAGTTATTCTGTGGTGATCTGGGGGAGTGGCGGAACAATTAAACTCTTACAGAGATGAACAAGGGGCTCTTGAGGTAGAAGGAGCCAATGAGGAAACACCCACAGAATACCTCAAGAGAATTAGGGGGTGTTCTACCAAGAAGATGACATGGCCGACAGCCCAGTTGAAGTGCCTCTACACAAACGCACGCAGCATGGGCAAAAAACAGGAGGAGTTAGAAATCTGTGTGTGGTCACACAGAGATGTGGTGGGACAGCTCATATGACTGGAATGTGGGCCTTGATGGCTCTGTCCTTTTTAGGACAAGGCGAGGTGTTGGATTTGCTCTTTATGTGAGAGAGCAACTAGAATGTACTGAGTTCTGTCCAGGGGCAGATGAGGAGTGAGTTGAGAGTTTGTGGGTGAGAATTAAGGATCAGGCCATCATGGGTGATACTGGGGCAAGCGTCTATTACAGGCCACCTAATCACTACGAGGAAGTTGATGAGGTCTTCTACAAGCAGCTGATAGCAGCCTCTCAATTACAGAACCTGGTTCTCAACTACCCAGATATTTGCTGGAAGGCCTACACAGTCAGCCATTTGCAGTCCAGGAGGTTCCTCCAGTTCATCAATGATAACTTCTTGATGCAAATGGTGGATGAGCCGACTAGGAGAGGAGCCCTGCTGGATCTTATACTCACCAGCAAGGAGGGGCTGGCTGAAGAGGTGAAGGTTGAGGGCAGCCTTGGCTGCAGCGACTGTGAGATGGTAGAGTTCAGGATCTTGTGCAGTATATCGAGCAGGATCGCAACCCTGGACTTCAGCAGGGCCAGCTTTGGCTTTTTCAAGCAATTGCTAGGGACAAGCAATTCCCATAGGACAGAGTACTAGAAGGTTAAAGGGGCCCAAGTCAGGATCACTTCTTCTAAGCTCAAGATCGGTGCATCCCAACAGGTAGGAAATCAAGAAAGAGAGCCAGGAGATCCGCATGGTTAACCAGGGATGGTTTGCTGGGCAAACTCTAGTGGAAGGAGTCTCTAGGTCATGGAAGGAGGGGCTGGGCACTTGGGTGGAATATAAGACTGTGGTCAGAAGATATAGGGAGACAACTAAGAAAGCTAAGATCTCCTTAAAATTAGACCTTGCAAGGGAGGTCAAGGACAACAGAAAGCGCTTCTTCAAATGCACTGCAGATAAGACTAACACTGGAGGCAATGTAGGCCCTCTGGTGAATGAGGTGGGTGCCCTGGTGACAGAGGATACAGAGAAGGCAGAGTTACTGTACTACTGGAGACTGTCCTCAGGAGTCCCAGAGCCCTGAGGCCCCAGAGGAAGTCAGGATAAAGGAAGAGTTTGCCCTGGTTGATGAGGACTGGGTTAGGGATTGATTAGGCAATCTGAACATCCATAAATCCATGGGCCCTGATGGGATGCACCCGCAGGTGCTGAGGGCACTGGCGGAAGTCATTGCCAGGCCACACTCCATGATCTTTGGTAAGTCATGGGCAACAGATGAAGTGCCTGAGGACTGGAGGAAAGCAAATATCACTCCAGTCTTCAAAAAGGACAAGAAGGAGGACCTGGGTAACTACAGACCAGTCACCCTCATGTCCATCCCTGGAAAGGTGATGGAAAAACTTATCCTTGGTGCTGTCTCTAGGCGTATCAGGGATATGAGGGTCATTAGGATCAGTCAACATGATTTTACCAAGGGGGAGTCATGTTTGACCAACCTGATAGCCTTTTGTGAGGACTTAACCAGGTGGATAGATGATGGCCGTGCAGTGGACGTGGTTTATCTTGATTTCTATAAGCATTTGACACCGTCTCCCACAGCATCCTCATAGCTAAACTGAGTAAGTGTGGTCTGGATAATCAGGTAGTGAGGTGGATCATGAACTGTTTGAATGGAAGAAGTCAGAGAGTTGTGGTCGATGGGACAGTCTAGTGGGAGGCCTAGTGTCTAGTGGAGTCCCTCAGGGGTTGGTACTGAGATCAGCACTATTCACTATATTCATCGATGACCTGGATGAGGGAATAAGAGTGCACTGTCAGCCAATTTGCTGATGACAAAAAACTGGGAGGAGTGGCTGTCACACCAGACACAGCGATCCCAACATCCACATTTCTATGTAACCTACTCTAAGTGATCCTGCTTTGGCAGGGGGATTGGACTAGATGACCTTTTGAGGTCCCTTCCAATTCCTAACATTCTGTGATTCTGTGAAAATAAGAAATACTGGAGAAATTTATGAGCAGATCATAAACAGCAAGAAAGAAAAAAGGGTAAACTTCTTCCTAGGCTCTGTGTTTTTTGCCATATCTTCCTCCCTGGAAGACAGATGAACTGCAAAAGGTGTGAGGTCCCAGGTGCATCTGGAGTGTATGGGGGATGTAAAAATCTGTGATGTTCAAGCATCAAGCTCCTTTAGCCTGGGTGCAGACAGATTTTATAGACAGCATAGAGCTATAGGAATAACAAAATTTATGAAGCTTCCCTGGGGTCTTACAGGCAGCAGAAATTTGCCATTGGTGATGGCAGCATGATCCCATATTACAGTTTATTTAAAAGCAGGGCTGGGAGAGCACCTTTGGGGGTGCAGGCTGCATCTGAAGCTTCAATGCTTTGAGAGAAGAATGGGCAGTTTTCCGTCACCGCTCTGAGATGCTTCTGTTTCGTATATTTGCCTTTCTCACCTGTCACTGTGCTTGGCTTAGATGGGAAGAGAGGCAGCTACGTGGCAGTGCAAAATTTTGTCACTGCATGGCTCACTCCACTGACCTCAGCACTGCTGCTCCACTTGCAGTGGTGCGTCCCTTCTGCAACCTCACTGTGAGGAGGTGAGGATGTTCCTCAAAGCAATTTACAGCAGAGTAAAAAACCCCAACCAAAAACCAAATACCAACTTGGATTTTAAAGCAATTCCAATCCTTAGACCTCTGTGATGCAGAAAATCTGTTTGCCCTCTGGAGATTCTCAGAGAGTAGGTTTCTCTTCCAACCCCAGTGCTGACTGCAGGGCAGTTTGCAGAGAAGACACATTCTTTCTCTAGGAAAACTTGGTAGTTTTAATATGCAGCCAGAGCTGGACAAAGCAAAAGCAGGTGCTCTGCACTGGAGGAACGAGGTGGGGGGAGATCATGATTTATGTTTAGAAAAGTTAAATGTTTTTTTCCAGACTCAGGAATGTTCTTTTTTTAAAAAAAAATATTATTATTTTTAGTAAAATGTTTCTGAGGGGAAAAAGAACCCTGTGGTTTCAAGAGGATTTTTTCCCCAAGACATATTACAGTTGTGCAAGAAATCTTTGTTTAGTCTCTCCAAAATTTAGTTCTCAAAACTGGAAATACTTGCTTTTTTTTTCTTAAACTTACTCACTTTATGACACTGTCCATGTTTCCTCCTATTTCTCAGTAGACACATCGGGGGAGTCAAAGGCACTGTTCTGCTGACTTGACGATTCTAGCAATGTGTAGTGGCCCTGATCTAAACAGGTATTTGATCGTGTGGCTATTGCTGTGAAAAGCTGCATTTAATTACTTTTTTTTTCCCCTCACGGAAAAGGACTTTTATTTTTATTTTTTTTAAAACAGTAACAAATTCCACAAGAGGCCTTAATTAATTTGTATTTATTTCTTCTTTTGTTATATATACATGCATACATACACAAAACCTCTCTTACTCCCACTCTGCCTCATTTTCAGGCTATGCTAACATTTTCGAGAAAAATATTTTGTAAAAGACAAACCCCTTTATAAAGACAAGCACTTTCCCTCTGCATAACTACCACTCAGTATAACCTAGTATAGTTGTGGGGAAGAGTCCTGCAACCCTTTGAAGCATGTTTGTTTATTCTGTTGAGTTGTTCCATTTATTAATTGATCCATATGAAACACAGAAACATTCTCAGAAAGAGCTACTGCCCTCTGCTTCCCACTGAAGTAGTTATTTTCTATTCCCTCATGAACTGTTGAAGAAGAGAAACAGTAGGAAAAGAAGAAATAAGAATCTCTCCTATCTTCCCCAAAGCCCCAAGGACTGGATCTCTTAATACAGCAGAGAAAACCACAAAATACTAAGTTACATACATCTGTGGGGAACTTTAAGTTGGCATATAATAATTATTTTTTTTTGCTTGAAAGACTTTTGGTTCCAGAGGCATGTCCTATCATGACAATAAAGCTGCATCCTTGGTCTGTCATACCTAGAACTGCAGGACCTTTTTAAGTCCAGCCTTCCACATGTAAGCTGAAGAATGGATCCATGTTTTTCCTCTGTCCTTTCCATTGAAATTTATAGAAAGTGCTGCTACCATGTAATTACTAAAATACTGAGTTAGGCTCTTCACCTGATAGAAAGTATCTTCTGTAGCATAGTAATGTCCCTAGCATCATGATGAGAAACTTTGCTGATAATTCCTCAAATAGGACACAGTTACTTTTTCACTGTCCTACATTGAATTCTCTTTTTTTATTTTATCACTGCTTGGTGCTTGTTGCTTATTTGGATTATATGGTCAGACAGCATGGCAAATGGCCCATGAGGAAACTGGGTTCTCTTGAGAGTCAGGTCTGTGAAATAACATGATTTTAGCTGAATGCTTATCTGACTGAGCCAGTAAGAGGCAGGGAACTTTTTCCATTCAACAAAAATCTAAGTGGAAAGAATGGCTTTTATGACTTCCTTTCCAAGTCTACATAAATGAAGTCTTCACTTCCTTACATGGCATTTCTCAAAATATGGGGTTATAGTACACACCAGGTTGACTCAGGTAGAAAATTACCACCATTCAAAAATGACATTACTTTTCCAGAGGCCAGAGAAACATGTTTCTTGACTAATGCATAGCAAACAAAACCTTTTCACAGCACTTAGTATTTTTTTTCCACTTCTAGTGGCTTATTTTTTCTCTCCTCTCTACATTTTTCTTTCTCCAGCTCTTCAACCTTTTCTCTTCTGCCCATCTTTTAGGATTTTTGGTGTAGCTCATCACTTTAGGAAAATATCACATGCTCTTTGTGCTGAATTCAATCTGTACAGAGTGCCCCATGTTTTTCACGCTGCAAATCTTACAATTATGTAAAGAGAGAAGTTTCCCTAACTCACCTTCCTTTACAACCGCCATCATCTCTACTGAGGAATCACAGAATCATAGAATGGCCTAGGCTGGAAGGGACTTTAGAGAACATTTAATCCAACCTCCCTCTCATGGGCAGGGATGCCTCTCAGCTAGATCAGGCAACACATCCCAGTCCCAACCTTTCCAGGTGGCTGGGAAAAAACTCCTAGGGCACAACAAGCTGAATCTCAAGACTGCAGCAACCAGAACCAGGGAAATTTCTGTTACTGGTGAAGAATGACGTATTTTGTCCTGTTTGTGAAAACATTTCCACTTTTGTTCCTCTACCTTTCTTGCCTGTATAGGCTTCTTGTTACTTTGATCCTTCCTTCTGTCCTGCATGTTCCTCTTGTTTTGCAAGCTTCTGAAAACTGTTGCAATTCTCAGATTGTTTCTTTAATTCTTCCTTAAGTACCAGCCTCAACTCATAGTGTTTTCCTTTGTTATGTTTGGAAAAGATAGGATTTGGGTGTAAATTACATGCAGAGCAATGTGGTAATTACAGAGAGAAGAACCAACAGTTAATGAGGGAAGGAAAATGGAGGAAAGTATTGCAAAGGTCTTTTCAGTACTGCATAGGCAGGGGAGATACTTAAAGAGCTGCTACTTTCTTAATGTACTTTCCACAGCTCTGCATATCCTTTAAAATTATTCTGTGCAGAGAACTTGGCAGAATAAACAGCTGGAAATACAGAGGTAACTGTAACCAGTATCAGAGAAGGCTACTAAACTTACTCTAGGTCCTGCATCTACAGCGTGCTGGTTTATATATCAGTAATTGTTGGTTCCTGTTCATGTCCCATTAGGGTATCAATATTCACTATGCAAGTGCATGCCAGCATCATGGGTTCAATCTCATTTCAGTGTCTGTCTCAAAAAGAGAGCAAGATGAATTTTGGACATACCTAAACTTTCAGTCTTTTCAAAAGCCAGGAAACTTGTTAAGTGACCAAACTACCATGAATCTGGGCAGGGAACAGAGAAAACCTGCCCTCTGAAGACCATGCTTATGGGCTAACTCTTCAAATGGGCTCAGAGGGATGTGCTAAATAAATATTTAGATCATTGTAAGTGGAATATGGAGATACAATGCTGCCTGAACTGAAACTATCTACTGCTTAGTAAGAAATAAATCCGTACTTTTTTCTGAAATGCAAATCAGATCCATTCCTCAGTCGCCAATACAGCCTTGAGACAGGCACTAGAGAAAAGCCAAATGAGATTGCACTGAAGGTTTGACACAGGAAGATTCACCTTCTCCTACTGTTTACAAATTCAGTGACTTGAACAATAAAAACCTGCATGTATTTCCTGTAATTTTATGACCAAATATTGAACTTGAATATGCAAATGCCCCCTTTGACCTGTAAGTTACTGTGGACAGTTTATAGTTTTAGCTGAGCTCTCATCCTGAGCACAAATTGTACTTTTTCTGTATGCTCTTCAGGTCATCTAGTAGATGGCAGTCACATATCTTGCATTTGCTGTAGCAGGGAACACCTCTTCATTTGCCAGCTTCAGAAAGCACAGGTATTTTTTTTTCTAATGAACAATTTTGTTTTTTCTTGGAAAGGGTATCCAGGGTTTAGATATAGTCAGTCACTCCTTAATTGACTTCAAATGTTGAGATTCAACATACATGAATTGAACCACTGAACCATACTACACTACAGATTTTCTTTATAGTCCTATATTTTGGGATCCCCAAGGCTGTGGGAGGCAGTACTGATGTGATACTGCACTCCTGGCATAGTCGTGTGCATTGAAGTGTAACACATTGTGTTGGTCATGTAAAGCTGAAGCTCTTATTTCCTTTGGAGATAGTGACATCTGGAAAGCCTGCCTCTTACATTACTGTGAGAAGGATCTCATCTGAGCAGAGCTAAGAAGCTGCAAGTATAATTTCTGCATGTTGTTATTTTCCCAGCAGGAGAGTCTTCTTACAGTAAAACAATTCACTTTACACACTGATGTGTTTAATGAGAAGTAAATAAATGCTGTCTTGCAGATGTGCAGGTCCAAAGGCATGATTTTATTTCATGGCAGGCACACCGCTATCATGCCAAACATTTAATTAGACACTGCCATGACATGAAGAACTGAAAGAGAAAAAGGAAACAGGAGCAATCAGAAAAATATAACAGGTAAGGGATGAGGGCAAGGAAATAACACATAACCTGTAAGGGCTCTGGGTTCCTCTGGAAATCACTGAACCATCCTCAGAAAATTTCCTTTGCTAGGTGTGAGTGGTAAAGGAGAAGACTTTCTTTTGACAAATCAGGTGCAAAGAAACTTGGCAACTGCACGTAGCAATTCCAGAAGTGAACAAAAGAACAAAGACGGTCATTACAGTCATCACTCCTGCAGAGAGAGAGGAGAAAGTGAAGAGAGTTTTATTGCTGTCATGTACAGTATCAATCAGTCAGTAAAGTTTGTTCTTTGTGCCAAATCCAAAAAGCTAGTCAATGAATAAAACCTGCTTGCACTATGTACTTTCTTCTTCATCAGCCAAAGGTGGCTTCACCACCGGTAGTAGGACTGCTGTATACTATGGAGAATGCTTCACAGCTTTAATTCCTCCACCAGTCTATTTTTTCATATACACATTTTTTTTTTTCTGCAAAATTTTCAAGACTTTGTCCAAATATCTGACAGACACCAACCAACATTTGACTAGCTAAGCCTGCTCTCCATGCAACTTATTCTCCACCACTTTTTTGGACTGGCAAAACAGTTCTAATGGAATATGTAAGAAAGTAGTTTCATATTTCTTTTCTAAAATATTCCAGAATGCTTTTTACAAACCATGACAGAGAAAGGAAATAGCTGATGGAGATGTTTTTCACAGTTGGCTAACCACAATATATAAACATACCGTTATGATAAATATCGATACAATTTTTTCCCAATTAAAATATGCATTACATAACACCCAGAAGACTGCTGTATTTGCAGACTTTTAACTTTCCATTGTTTGTAATTTTTAAATTATGTGGACTTGACTCATGGGAGTTCTTTAGTGACTGTGTGACAGGTTAGAACCCCGAAACAAATGATATGCTTTCATGAAATGTCTTAGAATACCAAACTTCCTCCTAGAGACTTCTAAAAAACCTTGGAGGAGATACAATGTGAAATTCATGGTCTTAGCTACATTTTCATGAAATTTCTCTGAACTTCTTAAAAACAAAGCTTAGGAGGACACAAAGGCTACTACTGTGCATAATAAAAACTTCACCTTCTGAAATCAAGGAAACGCAATTAATCTAACTGCTCTCTTCTGTCTCTGGAGCACTCTCTTGCACTGTACATCTTCTCTGTCCCTGTTCCTGAGCTCTCAGCTGTCTCCTTATGCTGACATCCCCTATAGTTCACTCTGATACAAGAAAGCATCTGGGGAGCACCTGGAAGTGTTATGAAGACCTCACTCTACAGGATCTGTGTGAGCAATCCCTTGTCCACACAAGCTAGTGACTTGTTGCGCTTTGTTAATACTCAGGTCTGTTGGTCAGAAACTATGCCAGTATAACCCTGTGTTAGCACTGCATCAGTATTAACTTCCTTAGAATGTGTTTCTAAAATAAAACTGGAATCTGTATATACATTTTCAAGATCCTGAAATCTTTAACATCCAAAAATATTGGTGTTATATGTATTTGATTACAACTACACTGAGGTCTTTGTATGCTCCAAGCTTTCAGCTCTGCATGCACATACAATTCATGTCTCAACACAGTGTCAGGATGAGATCCCTGCAAATTCTAGGCCCTTCCTTATGACCTCCTGTAGTCTCATTTCCTTGGAAGAGAAATCCAGCTTGCAGGCCAGAAAGTAGGCATATCACATTTCAGTCATCTCCCAATCTGGATGACTCATGGCCCAGGACATTGATGTACACACTTTCTGTGCAGTTCTACATGCCAACATGAAACTTCCCAGGGGACCTACATTAGGCAGGAGGAAGGAATAGCACAGGTTCTCCAGAGGCCCGTAAACATGAAATTTAGTTTACTGTCACTGGGAGCAGCACGTCTCTTTGAGTCTCCCAGGCACTGAGTCTCTGCATATGGGGAGTGCCTTTGCTCCTCAACAGACACTAAGCCTCAACATTCATGTGATGCCTCTTTTAGCTCATTTTCCTGGCCGTCTTTGAGCTCCTAGCTTAAACTTCGATAAATTTTGTATGTGAATCCCTTCCCTCTACTTTTTTTTTGCCTAAAAGGCTATGGCTGTTATGTGCTTGAGACATATCCAAAAGGTCTTGGTTCATTTTGGGAAAGGTTGAGCCAAGGTTTGAGTCTTAGTTGTACACATAAAACAAAGGATCAAGTGGCTTTGCGTGCTGCTCCCTGGGTAAGGGAGGGGGGCACTTTGGAATCAATTGCTTAAATAACCTTGAACCTGGGGCACTAACCCTGCCTTGCTACCTCAGGAGACCAACAATTTTCCAAACAGTCAGGGTTATACGTGAATTCTGGAGTACTTGGAATAGTCATTCTAGAAACAGTAAACCACTGTCAATCCCAACCATAATTCAGTCTTTATTCTGGCACTGTTCCCATTTAATTCTGTGACATTTTTGAGTAAAAAATGATTAAAAACTGAATATGGACCTAAGAATTTGTTCCATACACTATAATGCTGACATGTTTCATGCCGCTATGTCAACTCCAGAAATGCATGCTTTCCTGGCAGGACTTCCCAGTTTGATGTATATTTTAGTGACCTCTTCACACTCCCTTCCAAAAGCAGCTGTAATGAGGAGTTACTCATGGCCATCCATTTAAGTTGAGGACTTCTTTTCGTGGCTGTGTCTAGGATACAATTTAGCAGTTGTCGTGTGAGATTCCACAAGTCTCATGGGTGAAAGAAATAACAGAAATTCTTATATATTTGTGGTGCAGAAGCATCAGGCATTTCCCCAATAATTTTTACTCTTTGCTGAGCATTGTTACAGAGATTGAATACTTGACATGAAAATATGTCAGACATGCAAAATTTTCCTTAAAAATATAAAGGGTCAGCTACATTTTGTGAGAAGTGTTTTTATTATGCATGTCAATTCTTTGGATTATCTAAGTTTTCCAGTAAGACTCCTTTCTACTTCCAGAGGTTTTTTACAATGAGCATCACATTTTATCTTCATTGTTGCCTGCTTGAAATATGAACTGTATATTTACTGAGGTTTTTCTTTCATGCTTTAAGCTTCAGAAGACTGTACTGATGTCATTTCAGTTTATATCTATCCATAAAGTAAGTCCAAATTATTTTTTTAATCAGTGCAGGACTAAAGGATTTTTTACTTTGTTCAACCATACTTAACTTCAACCCTTTGGACTAGTCGGAGATTTAGAGAGAAATTTCTTATTAGAATAACCACTCAACAGATCAGAATCCGACTAGGAAAAATTTCTTGATCCTCCCTTCTTAAGAACATTCCCACATGACGAAGGTCAACTATTTCCTACTGACATAAATCTTTTCTGTTTGCTTAGTATTTGGTAATGTGGTTAATTTGATACTTGTAGATTATCCCCAGTTAGAAATGTTATATACATGATAGGAATGTTACAGACAATGCAGATAACATCCCTACATTAAGGCTTTCTGATTCTCTTTTTATTAGCTTTTATGTTTTTCACATGCTAATGCTTTAAACTAAAATTTTCTGAGTTTGAGGATCTCTCGGAGCTCGTATTTTAGGAAGTTTCATAAAAAATAGTTCAGAAGGTTTTTTTCTGAGGTTGGAATAAGCCCATCTTACGCCAGATATCCCGAACTCATATGTAAAACTTCTCAGAGGAAGACTTGTGTCCTCATTTTTTGAATAAAATTTCAAAATTCAATTAAAAGAGGAAGTAGCCTGACTTGGAAATGTTAAGAATGGAGTTTGAGTGTTACTTTGAAAAAGCAGATCAGGGGAGTCAGGAGTGTGAGAAAGCACTGTTAGTCAGGAGATAGCAGGACAGCAGATGTGGGGACTAGAGAAGAGAGAGAACGCAGGAAGGATATCTTGTAATTGTTGTCACATATAGGGGACAGGGTTAGATAAGAGCAAGACAGAGGAGTACAGCAGCAAGAGAAGAAGAAATGATATCCAAACAGATAGTTTTAGCACCCCCATTGCAGAACTGAACTTTTAAATGTCCAAGTCTATGGCTCCTTTGGTGAGGTTAGATAGATGGTAAGACTTAAGGAAAAAATACCTGTTCAGGCTTATCAGAACAATGTGTGAATTCTGACATCTCTGTTATTTATTGACACTGTAACCTTTAAAAACATGTTTTGTTCATTTTTGTCTTCGGTAAGCACCTCTTGTTCATTTTAGACTTTCTTTTAGGAAGGGACGAGTCATCCTCTGGAAATGCCTGTGTCTCTGTGGTTAACACAGAAAGAGTCAAAGACTAGTTAAGACTTGTATAACCAGCTTCTGAGATAAGTGAGAAAAATATACATTTTTATGATTAGGGCAGCTCTTGACCCATCACAATTGGAATTTTCCAAAATCTCCCTTTCCTATTTGACATTTTACTTCCTCAGCAAGCATAATCCCATCAGTTTTAAAATTCTCCTTACGGACCTTCTCTTTTTCCTCATGGAAACAATAAAAAAAAACACAAACATTTTTTATTATAATTTTTATTATTTTTTATCTGGGAAAGGATGCTTTTTATCATTTTTGTAGGTTTTCATGAAGTTGCAGAATGGACCTAAATGAGGAATGTTCATAAGATGACACTGTTCCATGATCCTGTGTGATGACCTTCTTACCATTTTTACAACGTACGGGCATACACCAAATCTGCTTTCTATCATGAAGGCAGATGACTAAATGCAGTTGCGAAGTAGGTTGTCTATAAAGCAATCCAGTAAAGATCAAAGAAGATCTCAGGCTGGCTTTGTGCTATGAAAACTCTTAAACACATTTCCGTTTGGCTGCGTGTTCAACCTTACACAGATTTCTATGATGCAGAAGTCTGATGACGTTTTAATTATATCTGGGACAGAATTTCTAAGAAAACCAGCATTCTAACCAGGCCAAACCTCAGAAAAGAGCTTTCATTGTCTTTTTTCCAACAATAATCTAAGATCGTTTTCTTTTGCGGCACCACAGCTGTTCTCCCATTGATCTGACTTTCGGAGGCCATATGTCTAAGGCTGTTGGAAGCTACTCATTTTTCTGGCAGAACTAATCGCTGCAGATTTATATGATAAGGTCAGACTGGCCTACCAGGAGCAGAAGTCACTATCACATGTTTAAAAGAAAGATGGCAGACACTTTCTTAACTGAGGTAGCAGCAATGGTCAAAGAACAACTTGTCTATGTATGACTACACCACTGACATCATTAGCCACGTCTTTCAAGTTCGTTTGAACTACAACTAACGGCAAGCTTAATTGTTACTGCTTCTCTGTGATGTGTTAAAGCTGGTAATTTGCTGGTCATCTCACAACAGTATTTTAAGTGACAGAACCCAAACTTGCATCCCATTTTCATGCGGCTGAGGCACGTGGGGCTTTCTGAGGAGAAAGCAGGGTGAAATGACAAGCTTCTGCTTCAGCATCAAAAAGTAACTCAGTGAGAGCCGCTTAGGCCACGTGGTGCAAATAACCTCATCTTCTGGTGCAAATAACCTTATCTTCTGGTTAGGTGCTGCTTATAATCTCCCTTCAGAAGGTAGTTTAAGGTACTGGAAGCAGCATTTGGCTGAACATATCCTACTCCATAGCCCATATATCCCTACAAGGCACACCAGGTTGGCTAAAGAGATTGCACCATATCCATTTACAGAGTGAAATCCACACTTTTAGAGGTGGTGTCTAGCTTTGCTTTACAATCCAAGAGGCTGAAATAGTAGTTCAAAACAAAGGTCAGGCAGTTAAGTCTTTATTAATTACTAAAAAAGAATCTCACTCTAATTTTGGCACAAAAATTATACACACAACTATTTGTGCCCCAAATATTCCAGTAATTTACATATACTGGAAAGGAATCTGAGACAATCATAACAACAAGAGAGCTCCAAGCAATTAATAAAAGGCACAAATCAGGACTTAGTTAACTATCTGTGATGGTGAGAAAAAGAAACAACTTTTAAATACCTAATAACCTTTCACTGAATTTGTAAACACAAACTGTGCTTATGATATTGAAAAAGATTCTTTAGTACATGTAAAAATATGGCCTCAAAGGGACTTACATGAAACTTACTGAAAATTATAGCTAACCTTTTTGTCAGAGAGGTTGATTTAGAGAATATGCATTACTGCCTGCTTTTTTTACTGCCTACATCTGAAGAGAAATGCATGACAGCTGATCAAAAGAATTTCTTGAAGATCAAACCTGAACAGGACTATAGACCACCTACTAATATCTTCGTATCACAGTAACATTATATAAGTCATACAAAAAAATGAAATTTTAAACTCAGTCTAAAAGCCTTAAAAGGAACTGCTTCAAACAGCTATCTTATTTTTCACCTAGTAAAATCTAGTAGCAGCAATATCACTTTCCCTCTCAAGTTCTACAAAGACATTTAAAAACAAACCCACATAGAAGCCTATTTCTAACAAATTACAGAATTATATCTCCATAGACTTATTCTCCAGGAACTAGTCACCCTGAAGGTGTGTTGAGCTGATTAAAAACCAGAGGCCCAATTCCTTTTGAATGTGAGAGCCAATGGCATTTTAGTATGATTTTGGATGTCTGAAAGTATAAATAGAGACATATAGCCAGCTATATGTGAAATGGGACTTCAGTTCTGCTGGGACACATGGGGTGGATGGTAGCTGGGTACCTCTCTCTGCCATCCTTAAGTACATCAAACTGCCACAGTGATTCTGGGGCCCAAAGGAAGGAAGAAGCTGAACAACAGCTAATCTAAGAGAGCATTTGTATAATCTAACAAAAATATTTATCAAAGTTATACTATTTACTTTGGAAGAAAAATATGGTTGACTTTTTCTATCTCAGTACTAACAGAGCACTTGGTAGGAAAGCTAACACGGAAATATATGTTATATAACATAAAACATATAACATGCAATACACAACATATAATGTATAATTGATTGTGTGCTGACTGAGAAGATGGACTGTTGCCATCTGACTCCTCTGACCATTCACGGGTAAGCAAGATTATTTGGATTTTAAATATTAACAATGCAAGTAATGGCTATATGAACGCACCCAAGTAATTAATGTGCTAAGGGATGCTGTGGTCTGTGGTCTGCATGTGGATGTTCTTATGAGGGGAAAAAGAAGCAAAGCACATATCAGAGTAAAAAAAAAAAGAAGAAAAAAGAAGGGGGAAAAATTATTTGTTCAGCTTTAATCATCATAACCATTATCAG
>NW_009693885.1:0-5233 GCF_000703405.1 Apaloderma vittatum | reverse complement strand
CAGTTAAAGACCCACAACTTCTGCAGTAGTTTCATGAATTGCTTTCTTTCATCTTGTCACTTCATCCTGTGGGACCCATGATTCCATCTGTGGGAGTTTTGAACACATGGAGAGATATCAAACCCCCAGACTTTTTTCTGTGGCCTTTTAAAGTTTTTGCAATCAATTTCAATTCTGTTGAGTATGTTTCTTTCTTGCCCCGTTGGGGCTTTCATCCATTCAGTTTCTCTCGCCAGTTATGCCTCTTGATCTTTTCAGACTCTGTGAATTCTCTGTTCCAGGGATGCACTGTACCTGCTGAGAACATACTTTGCTGTTGCCCAGCCACCCTTCTGCATCTATAAAAAAGTGAGGGCAACGGAAGGGTGCAGGTGCCCAGGCCCTTGCCAGGAGGAGGGAGAAAATGTGTCAGAGGCAGCACCTTGGGGCAGGGAGCCACAGATCTGCCCAGGATAGGGGCTCTGGTTTCCATTTAAAGTCCCGTCTGGGTGGTCCCCCAAGCAGTCAACATAGACAGCAGCACGCATAACCTGTATTTCATGGTGTAGTTGTGAGGGTAAGGCAAGGACCTGGCATGATTCTGGTGAAACACAAATGTGGGCTTCACTGCAATAAAGAAATCTTTTTATACTGAGATCATTCAGATGTTTGCTGTAAGTCTCTAAACCCTCAGTAAGCATTTGCTATCTTATTTCACCTAAATAACTGAAAAGAAGCTAGGCTTAAGCCTTCAAAAGTAGTTTGGCTATACCTCCTCGTGAAATGAATGGCATCTAGTTCTCTGAAAAACTTTTATAATCCAGCTGGACCACTGAAGTTATCATTTCAGTTGTATTCACTTGTTCCTCAGCTAAAACTACTATCAACTTCAGTATGTTTTACTTCTAAGTAAGGATTGAATCCAAATAATCTAAAATCTTTGAGACTTGGAGTCTCTTTGAACATATGTACACATAACAGACCAAATTCCATTTGACATAAAGAAAGCACAATACTGCAGATAAAAACTGTAATATTATAGCCTGAGTAATAAGGACAGTCTTTGCTGTTTAAAAGTCAGTGCTGTAGTGAAGTATTCTTTTTCCTGTTATAAGTGAAAGTATCAATACCTTTGTGATAGTATCTGAAACTACGTAACAAAGTTGTAAAAAAATGCAGGTCTTTTGGTAATAAATCTTTCTAACTCTAGTAAAAGGGGGTCTTTGGAACGCAGAGTAACAATGTGGGATTCACTGAGCATTTTCAGCGTTCATTTGCGTTGCACTTGGTAGTGGAATGTTCCTTTTTGGAGGCTGAAAGTATTTGGCAGCCTTAACATGTTTAGCAGCTCACATGTGGGGAAAGAACACAAAAATTCTGTAAAATGGTTAAAGACACATTTAACTGTTTGTAGATGGATATTTGTTTTGTCATATATACTGTAAAGACAAGGAAAAAACAGTTTCCAGATTAAAGTTTCCAGCGATAAGTTAGAAGCCTAGGACTCCACAGCTCTTTCTGTAAGTTATGGTGTAACACCAGTTAAATCATGTAGGAAGCAACTTAGCAAAACACTGAAGCACGTGCTTAGCTTTAAACTCAAAGTCCTCCTGCCGACACCACTGAATAAGATTTTGAGTATGAGCACTTTGTTGAGTAAAGACAAGGTTTGTAAATGGGTGGTAACAAGATTTTCCTCTTTGACAAGATTATTATGAAAGTATACCAGCTGGTACTTGTACAGCCCACGGACGTTTGCTCTGACAGAAGGAGTTAGCAAATGTATCTGGATACATTTTATACCTGGAAATTTTTCAAGGAAGGTTGGAAATAAACCACTTCTTTCTCTAAATCAAAGAATGGAAAACCAAGTACCTGATTATGATGCCCATTTTTCTGACTATTTATGCATCACAACTTAAACCAAAGCATACATAAAGCTTGATCAAAAATAACCTTCTTGCTCCTCATAGATGAATTCATTGTCTCTTGTGTAACCTATTCCGATATTCAAAATCTACATTTAGCTGGATTACTTACAGCATGTTATCTGGGAAACAACCCAGTTCTCTCTCCCTATCACTATAAGCTCATTCAAAAAACTGAATGGTTGAGTCACATGCTAATCTGAAGTCATCTGTTTTGGAACCCTAATATAACGAATTATAAAAATCGAATCTCATCACAGGAATAAAAAAATGAAAATGTCTTCATACTTGCGGGACAGCATTTCAGAAAGTATGTTTGTCAGCATGAGGTGAACATCTAAGACTGCAGGATAGAAGGATTCCTCGTCATATTCAGGCAATTACATCAATTTCAGTTAGTGGGGATATTTTTGTGGGGAAAGAAAAAAAATAAATCAGGATTTTACACAACAAAACTCATGGAATTTATCTTCTGTCATCATGCCACAGTAGGTTCAATTTTATCAGAAAAGCAGTCAAAAAAAAAAAGTCTAGTATGTATAGCATATCCCATTATTTCTTCTAATGTAGGAGAGTTCAAGTCTTGTCCCAGGCTAAAAGTTAAGTTAGAAAGTCAGTGATAAACTCCTAGACAAAACCAAGGATTATTTGGTGGAGGCCCATCTAATCACTGCTCTTTCTGAGTGCTGTACCAGCATCCTCCCATTCCCCAGTGATTTCCAGTAACGCATGTTACCTTGCATGATGATCAAGATCCAGAACAGAAGTCCCCTTGGGCTGGTGCAGAAGGGAAAAAAAGAAAAAAACAACTAACAATGGCAGACTGAAAAAAAGCGAACAGAGGTGGATAAAGCTATGCTCATGCCAGTCTGGAGCAAAACAGAGTGAAAGGTAAAACACTGCAGAAAACCATTACCATGAAAACTACTGTTACCTCACTAGCACTCCTAAATGTTAGTTAATCTGACTTCAATATCTAATTACTATTGCTCACTTTCACCTTGTACTAAAAAAGCAGGTAGGTTAAGAAATGTGAATATAATTCCAACGTTTGCATGCGTCCGTTGGCTAACTGGGGAAAGCAGAGTGTGCATTTATTCCTGCGAGTCTTTTCATTAGGAATCTTGGAGAGAAGAGGATATTCACCTCTTCCAAGGTGGCCAGGGAAAGTGAGAAATGAGCATTTTCACAGTTGTGGAAAGAACAGAACAAAATCTGTCTTCTCAAAGGTCATCATCCTATATATAAATCACTCAGCTTGAAACAATATGTTATCAGTCCTTCATTCCTTCAACACCCACGGAGATGGAAAGAAGAGCTTTGTTATGAGATCGCCATTTGAAAGCAATCATGATAAAATTTGTCTCGTTATTTTGCACTGTCCTTTTACTGACTTAAAAATTTCCACTGTAAAAAGTGTTTGTATATGAATGTACTAATAGTAAACTGCACTATTTCAAAGGTACCTTCTAGGTCTCTCAAACACTTTGCTGCCCTCTCTTCTCAAACTGTACACCCAGAGCAACTTCCTGACTAGAGTTGTGTCAGTGTTGTTCAAAGTCCTGTGGAAAACATAACATATAGCTACATATATAGATGTAAAGCCTAAGTCTTAATATAGGGGGGGGAATGAGTAAACTCAGTAGAATTTGAGGTTTTGTGAACTTCATTAGCTATTTTTTTTAATTCTTGAGGTTTTGCAAAACTGAATACCAAATGTCTTAGGAAAAGAAAAAAGCCCTCTCCCTCGTCGCTTGGCTCAGTCCCCTGGACTCTGTGAGAAAGGGGAAGGCTCCTTGGCTCCTGCTACCCTGCAAGGCCAAGGCCAGCCAAGTTGGAAGGAGCTTCCATGGCAAAAGGAAAGACAGCAATGCTTGCGTTGGCATTTTCTGCTCTAGTGACAGATTGAGCCTTTTGAAGTCTTCTGAGTTCTGAAACATCAACACCTTTTTATACGGTAATTTCAAATTGTGATGAGCAAAGTTGATGACTTCCTATGCTGGTTTTGCTTTTTCTTTATTTCTGGTTAACATTTGTGATGTTTATCCACCTATACATTTGACAGGGCTCCTTTTCTTGTATTTTGCAGGCAACTCAGCCAAATCCAGGCCTCTTCACGTGTCATTCCACAGACACTATGCAAATCCAGTTCTGGCCTCAGTGGCAGGGATTCTGGTCTTCTTGATGTTTCCGCATGTCTGTGGACCCACCGTGGGGCTCCACTCTCCTGCTCCATATGAAGCATGATGCCTGCAGCCACAACGGCTGCTCCTCAGCATGCTCCTCCATTAGTCCAAAGGTTGGGAGTGGAGTCCTTGCTTGCGGACACACTTTCCAGTCCTCCCAACAAGACTGGGAGCAGCCTAATATCAAAAAGAGTGTGTCCATCAGGAGCAGGGAAGTAATTGTGCCCCTGTACTTGGCACCAGTGAAGCTGCAGCTTAAGTATGGTGTTCAGTTTTGGGTGCCACTGTTGAAGAAAGACATTGCAGTGCTTGAGTGGGTCCAGAGAAGGGCAATGAAGCTGGTGAAGGGTCTGGAGAGCATGTCTCATGAGGAGTGGCTGAGGGAACTGGGATAATTTAGTCTGGAGAAGACTCAAGGGAGACCTCATTGCTCTCTACAACTACCTGAAAGAAGGTCATAGTGAGGTGGGTATTGGTCTCTTCTCCCAAGTAACTAGCAATAGAAAAAGAGGAATTGGGCTCAAGTTGTACCGGGGGAGGTTTAGATTGGATACTAGGAAAAAAAATTTTACTGAAGGAGTCGTGAAGCATTCGAACCAGCTGTCTACACAAGTGGTGGGGCCACCATCCCTGGATGTGTTCAAAAAACAAGAAGATGTGGCACTTAGGGACACTGTTTAATGGTCATGGTAGTGTTGGGTTGATGGATGGACTCGATGATCTAGGAGGTCTTTTCCAGCCTTAATGATTTTATAATTCTAAGAGTGAGATTTCTTGTGTGCTGCTTTCATTAGCTCAAGGCAAGTCCCCCTCCCGAGGAGAAGGATGTCGAAGCAAGCCCTCTCTGGCCTTTCTTGAGATCAGAGAGGATGGTGCTTTCTATGGAGAAATGAGGGGCAGAGGTGTTGGGCTTCCTCTAGAAGGTGCCAACTGACCTCCAGCGAACACTTTACAAACGGAGGCGAGGATGCAGCCACAGCAAGTCTAGCCTCCGCCTCGATGTATAATTTAAAAAGTATAAAAATGACGGGGAGGACCCGGTCCCCGGGAAGGCCGAGTTTTGCCGCGCTGGCGGCCGGAGCACTGAGCTCTCAGCCGCAGAGGTTTCTTCGCGAAGCCCCCGGCCGGGCCGGAGGGGCC
>NW_009693884.1:0-218 GCF_000703405.1 Apaloderma vittatum | reverse complement strand
TCTCGTCCATCAGTGCCCTTAAGTCTTTTTCTGCAGGGCTGTTCTCTAGCACATCAACCCCAGTCTGTATTGGTAACAAGGACTGACCTGACTCAAGTAAAAGAACTTGCACTTGGTCTTGTTGAACTCCATGAGGTTACATGTGCCAGTTTTCCAGCTTCCTGAAGTCTCTCTGGCAGAAATGTCATCCCTCTGGTATGTCGACTGCACCACGCAGC
>NW_009693883.1:62640-90175 GCF_000703405.1 Apaloderma vittatum | reverse complement strand
TAAAATTTTATTTATATATATATATATACTCCCTGCTTAGGGCAGGCCGCTCTGGCCAGGACATTTATGGATATAACCCTGGATATATGGATATACCCTTCTTTCCAGAGCTCTCTAACCAGTTACCAGGGTGGCAGCAGCGAGCTGAGCATAGCTCTGGGGATCCCAGGGTGGTCCTGGACCATGACAGGTTCCGGGCTGGGGCTTCCCAAGCCATCAGAGCAAGCACAGACTAAATACACATTTCTCCATGGGGTGGTTTTGTGCAAATCAAGTTTAAGGAAAAAAGAACAGCTCTTTAAAGGCAGCGTGCCATTTTGTGTCCCCCCTCAGCTTCATGATGTTAGATTTTTATATATTATACAGCAGATTAATATTTTCAGTGTTTTTTGGCAATAAGGAAGTATTTGGCCCTATGTTTTTATCTCACCAGTAATGGAAATGACTCAAGATATTGCACTCTCCCATCCATACTAGATTTTAGCCTGTGAGTGCACGCAATAGCTAGGGCTTCTGTGTTTGCATGTAAACCCAAGTAAAGCTATATATTGTGCACGTCACTTTTTTCTCCCTATATTTACCTGACAATAAATCTGTTTTCCTGACACATGTTTCCTGCTCGCGGTATCCTTAGAGATGCTGAATGTCCTAAGTGTCCTTCCTACCTTGCAGAGTAGATGCACAATTATTTATTCATAAACAAGCTCCGTGCTTCTAACCTGCTTGTAATAATGAAGTTTTATACAACCGTTGGCTGTACCACATGATGCAGGCAAACAAACCCAAACCCTCAACGTCTGACTGCACTGAGAATGTCAGTGGTCAGAAGTGTTGGATTTAAGGACAAGAATATTTATTATTCTCAAATGAAAAACAGAAGAATGTTACCCTGCTGGATGACTTTTAATGGTTATTTTACCTCTTTCAGTCCAATTGAAGACATTGGGCAGTTTCTCACTATATACCAAAATACCTTTCCTTAAGATGCAAAAAATTCTTTATATAAAAACATACGATAATTTTAGGGTTTGGGCTTTTTGCTTGTTTCTGTTTGTTGGGGCAAATATCCATCAGCAGCCCCAGGAGCAATCCTTCCTGGTCCCCACCCTGCTCATTTGCACTGGAGCCTCACCAAAGACATGATGGGTAGACACGAAAGTGAGACATCCCTTTGCGCTATTCTCCATTTCAGCAGTTTTACCCCATGACACACCGTACACTGCTCTGATTTTGCGATGTTCCGTGTTCGCTGGAGCTGGGAGTCTCAGACCAAAAGAAGGACAGAAGGTGAGAACATTGTTTCTCCTGGCCAGCAACCGTTACCATCTTAGGCAACAAGGTGAGTTCCCCCAACAGCTAAGGGAACACAACGTTCTTAACTCACTTTGGCTTTTCTGACCACTAAAAATCCATCTGGGCAATGTGCCACCATCTTAGTCCAGAAACCAGCTTGGTTGGCCAGTTGGTCCCATGGAAGGAGACCTCTTTCTGAGGTTTCTGGGGCCGCCTGCTCTGCCATTATCAGTTTTCCCAATGATACCAGAGACTAAACTGAGCCACTAAACTGAGCCACCAAACATCAATGTGAGCTACCAGGGAATCTGCCCCGACAAAGAAACTTGCATAAAGTAAAAGTTGTGGGTTAGCTAACAAAATGCTAGTGTTTAATTATTTATTTGTCTGCTGGTGGTACGCACACAACTGCTGGCTCTTTGGGGTTTTTTTTCATTACCCAATTTAGATCCTGCGTTATCTCACTGTCAGTAAGTATCACATTTTCCTAAAGAAAAAAGTGGGCTGTGCTGCAGTCAACCTAAGCCATAACTCAAGACACCGCCGTTGTGTCATAATATAATTTTACACGACGAGATTGTATCTGCTGTAATTGAGGGTCATTGAATGCCGTCTGTCAGCGTTACCTTATTGAAGAGGCTCAAGTAACAGTTTGTGCTGATTATCAGAAAGCACGTTTGAAAACTGTCCCTATGTTTATATCCTTCAGGGCTGCACTGGAGTTACGCAGATAAACAGGATCAGGTGGTGTAACACAATGAGGTACGATTCCCGATAAAATGTTTATACCAAATTTTCTGTGAAAACAGAACTTTGTACGTGTTGTCTCTACATAAAAGACTACATAAAGTATATTATATATATATATAAAAGACATACATAAAGCACATGTGGAGTTCTTGATGTTAAGCATACAGTCTATTCCCAGATAAAAAAAAAAGCGACCAAACCAGAAAAGCTCCATTATCCACTGTGAAAAGTTACACATGAGCAAGAACAAATTTTCTATGGTTATATTAATTCAGTTTTAACCATATTCAAAAAATTATTCAAACCATCAAGTCCACACGGTCAAGGAAATCATTTTTTCTGGACAGAACTTCATGTTAGGTAAACTGCCATCTGCAAATTTTAATTATGCAATAAAAAATTTCCTATCAATGAGTAAGAATGCAAACCACATCATCTCTTTTCTTAACTACCTAATTTTTCCATTTTAATATACAATTTAAAATCCACTGCATCTTGGTTAATTAAATAAATTATCCATTTTGAAAAAAAAAAAAAAGACAATTCGCCGTGCTTACTGGAGCCGAACACCACTGCATCACTTGCAATTGTGTATTTTGCTTAATTTGAGTAACGTTTTGTTTTCATATATTTTCTGTTCAGAATATTTTAGTCGTATTCCTATGAATGTGTTCGTTGTTTTCATGGGCAATTTTTAAGTAACAAGATAATGAGAACTAAGAAAATGCATAATATGTGGAAATTTATTGTCTTGGCTGTTTGGCCTAGACAAAATACTGAAGTATATCTAGAACAAGCGCTAGCACTCCCACCAGGTTTCCAGGCACTGCACATGACTTTTCTGTTGCTGGTAAGAGATGTCACTACCTTGTTCCACAGAATCTGGAAGAGTCCTTTCTAATTGCTATTTTCTAGTGATAATTGTTTTCTGAAGAATAAAGCAAAGCTACGTATTGCATTGCTCAGAAAATTGCTTTAAAAAAATAAATAAATGAAATAAGAAAATTGAGCCGTCTTTGAGGTTTTATATAATCAAGAGTAGATCTTGTTTAGGGTACATGCGCATAGTTTCTGTCTGGATATTCTTATTTCTTTATGCAGAACACCAAATGAATTCAAGTGTGCATACTAATAGACCCCAATATAGCTTTGAATCTAAATGCATTAACTATAGCAGAAATAACTAAAGGTAGAGTGGAATTAGAAGGCAAGATGCCTTGAAGCATCCTGGTAAAACTCACACAACTCCTTTTTGCAAAAGCTCATGTCAGCTGTCTACCAATAGTCTAGAAAAGAGATTAATTGGAATAATTCCAATGACATAACAATTGATCAGTCTGGAAACTGGATATTTGGAATAACTCCTCAACAGTCGCAGAACAAGAACAGAAGTGCTCGCTTCTGTGTGGATAATAAAAATTACATTATATCTGACTTTTTAAGCATATAACTGGAAATAATACTGGAGGAAAAATTGTTGATCCCATGGTAAAACCGTCAATTTATGGGATCTTATCCAAAAATCGAATCCAGGGAACATATTTGTTATAAGAGCTACAAAACCTGTACGGAACAGGTATTTAAATGGCCCGCAGCGATGTCACACTGGCCAATTCATCACAATGTTGCCCAATTCCTACCCAAGAACGACAGACGTAAGCAGCGCGTGAGCTGACAGTGAAAGAGGGAGGAAAACTCTGCATTCTGTCATATAAACTTAAAGTGGAATAAGTAAGCTGAAAAACTACTTGTAAGATGGTTGCATGACGCTTAACTCTTAACTCTTTTTCCCTCGCATTCACGCAGCAAGAATGAGTTCCAGCCTAATGCTTTAGATTCATTTGTTTTGTCGAGCCCAGCTAACGGGATGAAGATAAAGTGACTTCCAGGCAAACCTTGTTAATCAAAACCAATTTGGGCCACTTGTACAGGTTGTTCTGACTTTCTGAGTAGGAACTTCCATTTTTCACCAGAGACACACATGCATGTGACCCAAAAAAATTACCACAGATTGAGTTTCATTTTTGGACAGCTACTCACAGACTATGTTAATGTTTTTAGCCGAGATACCGCCTATTGACAGATTTTTCCTCTGTAAAACAAAAGCTCCTTATCTTTGGGAAAGACATTTTAAAGTCTATTTCCCAGATGTGGCTATAAATGGATTCACTTCTAGATAGATTTTGCAGAAATTTGTGTCACTTGACTTCCTACTGCAGAGAAGCGAAGCTGAGGAAAACCAACGTCCTTAAAGCAGAAAATTTTGCCTGCCGTGGATGCTTTTGGTGCCTTAATGATTGGTACCTGGACAGTTTTAACACATTATCTTAAGAGACAAGGTGGAGGGCTGTGCCACCACCGAGGCAGGCATGAGGATGGCGTCCGTGGCCAATAAGAATTTTTATATCTTCAGAAATGTCATATTTTCCACAAATTATTAAGATTGTATGCCACAATAAAAGATACTCAGGAGGAGAAGCTGATAATATTAAAAAAACCCCCAAGCAACAATGACTAATGTCTGCGGGTTCTCACCTGCAAATGTAAATTTATCAGGGACATGTATTCAAAGCAAAAGCAGAAAGATGTTGAAGGCAATATCTTGCATTTGGGAAAGACGTGTAAATCAATGAAAAGCCTTTTTTATTTCGATTAGTAGATACTCTCTCACCATTAAGGATCAAACAACGACACTTAGAAAGGAGCCATGCCATATCTCCTCCTTTACCTATTTAGGTAGACCCCTGCTTTGCTCTTACACTGTGTTTACATCTACTTGCGAGGTCGGAGCTGATGTCTTATCACCGTGTCAATTCAACCACTTACATTTAAACATCACATTTTTCCTGGAGTGCTACAACTATGACTGTGTTGCTACAGGGGCCAGCATCCCCAAACACAATAGAACCCACCACCACCTCTGAAGCCCACCTCCTGCTGCAGGGCCAGAGCTTCAGACAGAGAGGGGGAGAGCAGGAGGTGCTAACGGGGAGCAGAGAACACTCCAACAAACCCGTTTCGGACAGGTCCCGCAGGACACGTGTGCACCAGTTACCCACCTACCGAAGAAATCTACTCGGAGTGGGAGCGAAATGAGTCAACGGAAAGTTTTTGTGCAGTTTCAAATGAATTATTAAATCACTTTCTGGAGTCTGTGGAAAGAAACTCAAAACTGCCCTTGGGATTTCAAACTCCAGCGAGCTTGGTCAGTGCTCTGCATCCCAACAAGTCTCATGATCAGACCGAGAGGCTTTTTTGTGGGCCATTTTTTTTTTAGAGGATTGGTTTTCTTTTGCACAACTCCAGTAAACACATCTCTCTTTATGCCACTTGCTTTTGTTTACATGGCCCGTGTATTTCTTTACCTGCATTTTCAAATGCTGTTAAACTCCCCTCAGTATTCCTGAAGAAAGTCTGAAACTCAGTAACTAGGTATTCCCGAGGCAACCTGCAATAACAACCAGCGCAGGATTGGAAAGGATACCCAGCCAGGAAAGGGATTTCACTTCTAGTGGGCAATTGAAAACAACAAGGGAAATATTATTTTTTTAAATTAAGATAAATACCTTAATGGTGCACCGTTAAAATACTGTGCCCAGCTTATACAGACCTAAAAAAGAAGCTGCTATCAAATTTTCTCTCTTTAGGGATACGTTCTTGCTACCAGTACAGGCACATTAATCACAAAGAGAATGCCTTTTGGGCTTGCATTTAAAAATGGTCCCTTTGTCCTCATCTCTCTGGAAGCCCCTCTGCCTCAAGCCCCACCAAGGCTGCCAGCGCCGCTGCCTCCCAGCCCGCTTTGTTGCAGGGATACCTGGAGTGGGACATGACTTCACTCCTCAACCGTGATAATTCAGTTGTTATATCATCCCCAAAGCGCTGTACACATCCACCACGTGCTCTCATGATCGTTCTGTGCTGCCTGTACCCACCTCTACCCTGCCCAGCACGGCAGAAGAAAATAAATAACCGACACTGTAGGCAACAGTCCCGTGCCCTATTCTTCAGGTCACGTTACTTATATACACTAAGTAAGGCAATGAGAAAATAATGACATGCAATAGAGTTAAAAGTGAATGCCTTCATCCTTTTGTTGTTTATCAGTTAACAAAATGACATTATAGAGATGCTTTATGTATTTATTGAAAGAGGAGAAACATCTATCAAAGCTCATTTTAGCTATTGTTACTGCCATCAGACTTGTTCTCTTCTGCCATGAGCTGGAACAGGACTGTCAGCCAGAGATGACTGATACAGGCAAATGATTTTGCATCGTTTGAGATACATACAGAAATATAATCATACCCAAGGTCAAACATTAGAAAAAGGTTGGGCATTTGGGGCAATGAAAGCAATGCTGTCAGATATTGAAATCTCAGCAGGAGATTCAGCTCCATTAAAACTGAATACACAATTACCTTCAGCTTGCTACTTTCCATGCATGAATAACTAGTTTGTTCGTCTTGGTGCCCCCTGTGTTAGTCAGAAAAGGTAAGATTTGAAAATTTTGAGGAACGGGGACGATACTCCTTTCGCAGGAGTCCACGTAAGTGAGAAAACGACTGCATAAAACACGTGCAACGGCTGAATCCCTTCAACAGTCAATCTGCCTGGAAGACCTAAGAGACACAAGCAACTGGCTCGGACCAGGTATCTTTAAATTCCCCACAAGTATTTGGTGACTTCACGTGAGTGGCCCATCAAGAAGACGCTCGGTTGATGAGCACGAAAGGAAACCCTGGGCGTGCCTGCTCAGCAGTGCTGTTGCTGTAGAGCCAGGAAGAAAGAAGCAAAGGAAAGGAGGAGAAAAAGAGTCATTGGGTAGTCATTGGAAAATGAACGGCAAGCGGACGTTAAAAATGGCAAAGGAGAAAGACGACGGGAAGGGCTTGTGTCAGGCTGGGGAGAGCAGAAACCGATTAGAAGTTACTGGTATGTTTGAACTCGAATATTTTCCAAAGCATCACTAGACGACCACAAGTTGTGCAGGTGTGAGAGAAACTCTGCATGTATTTGGCTACTCACGCTACTCTGCCTGTTAATGCTCCTCCAACGAGACATGGCCAACCTCAGAGGCGCCCAATCAGCTTCAAACAACAGATACTTACAAAAAAAATCACCCTCTGAAGGGATGTTTCCTCCAAATCTGGGCTTTTTATGCAAGAGAGAGCAGTAGCTCAAGTTACCGTTTGGGCATTTCAGACCCCGAGACCAGTGACAGTCCAGTGTAGCCTGATGGTGAGAAAAAAAAACAAAACAAAACAACAAAACTTTCTGTTCTTGCCTTAGAAACTAGGTAACTCTTGTAACGCTGGGGAGATCCCACATTTTCATGTGCTTTTTTTTATTTCTGAGATTTCTACACTTCAACTCAGAAAGAAACCTAGTATTTAAGTCCCACGTTTTACAGGAAAAAACCTTGAGCTCCTAACCATTTTTTACTTATATTTCCTTAATTTTGAGAAATTATATGAATTATACGGTTATAATTTTCCTTATATTGACAGTAGCCACCACAAATCTTCGGTTTATCTTATCCGTGTACTTCATGCCATCATTTCCTGATTCACCATTTGCATTTACAAGTATCTGTATAACACATAACGCCAGGAACACACAAATAATTACATTTACCACGTGCTTTTGACATGTTACCACGCAGAGTTCAGGCAAATTATTTTCGAACAGTACTCCCCAAATTTCTAAATCACACAGAATTTTTCAAGAAGCAAACATTATTAATAAATAATACAGATTAATATTAAAGAGTTTTATTATTTATTGACGTGCTAATAAATAAAAAATACCCATGTTGTGCCCTCCCTCAACTATTCCAGTGCGATGAGTGCCCAGACGCCCAATTTGCATTCACAGCTGCAAATATTGAAGTAACGTTGGGAACGTGGTTTCACTTTCACTGCTAAAGCGTTTATTCTCCACCTGCAAGGCACTACCCTATAATAAATAAATTTATAAATTTGAATTTGGCATAAGCCCTACTTGTTTTTCACAGATTTCTACCTGTGGTGACTCTTCCCTCCTCTCGGTCAGGGAGTACCTGGACCCATGGACTTACTACAACCTGGCAGGTAAGTAATGTGTCCCTCACTCCCTCGCCGATTCCCCAACCACTTCCCGTGTAGTTCTTCTATTTATACGTACCCTAAGCCATGAGTAGCAACAGAAAAGATGGCAGAAGGCTTTCTGAAATTACCTGTGTCATTCTTTTCTTGGTTTCCTCTGCAAATCACACAATCCTCCCGAGCCAATGCATCTCGCTTCATACACTTGCAGCAAGAATCACACAAAAAGGAGCGGGGCGGCGTGCCTCTTACTGGCTGGGATTAAAGCTGACAGAATACAGCGTATGGTTCTGCTTCTTTAAAGGGAAACACGTATTTTTGAGAAACATCTCCTGAAAGGACAAACTGGCTTGGCCGTGTTACCCAGCAGCAGAGTAAGACACCCATCCGCAGTCACCCATCCCAACTCCACGTCTCCTGACCCAGCCCATCCCCTTCTATCTGAGCCAAAACAAAGCAACTATTAACATTTTTCATTCTCCTAGTTGGCCAAAGTTTGCTGATTTACAGCCGTCACTCCCTCTTTCCCCTGGGGATTCCAGGCACTCCTCACATACATAAACGTGTGCACATGTACATGTGTGTGTGCACATACATGTGAAGGAGCGAAATCACCTAAAGCATCAGCAGAACAGTCTTTTTCCTAGCTTTAATTTTATTTTTTTTTACTGCTCCACATGTCCATGGTGTCTAACACATCTCAACGGTCTTTGAAGTTCCCATGCTTTCAAGGTCTCACATCTGTCACGCTATCTGTACCCTGCCACAGATGAAAAGAATATAATTATGGATTTAGTGTAATCATTGATTTCTGGGCTCCAAACCATTCAAAGAAAGGTCACAAAGTCCACATGGCTTGCCCCTTAGGAAAAGGATTTGCATCTGACTGTTCTATTTAGCTGGAGACACCCCCAATTAAACGTAGAGACTCTTCTCTTCGGGCTCTGCACCTGAGGCAGCTCAAAGGCGATGGATCAATCCTCCCCGCTCCAACTGCGCCTCTCTCGCACCACGCTGACACTTCTCCCACCTGTCCCAGGCAGCGCCGGTGACTTTTTGCTCGCCAGACCCCTCTCATTTCCTCCGCCAGCGTCTCCCTTTGGAGAAGCGCCACGGCAAGACGTGGAGGACGTGCGTCCGAGGGGAGGTGGCAGGGGGCCAGAAGATCCTTGCCTGCAGCAGGGAGGGGAGAGCTGCCATCAACCCTTCAAACGTTTAACCTGCTGCGGCTCACGGAGAGCCGCAGTGCAGATGTAAAGACATAATTTTGCCCACAGTGTTTGGATTAGCTGTAAATCTACTAATCTGGCGCAATATCCAAGGGGGCATGGCTAGATCTATGGGTTCATAAATTCACGCCACTCCTTTTATTATTCTGGGCCCCAGATGGTTTCGAATGGGCACGGGCATAATGAGATCTTGGAAGACATTATTATGTTCTTAGGTCAAAATTCTCAGTCCAATCTCTTTTATCAGGCTCAGAGCCTTTGTGTCCCTGAAGTGCTAATACTTTATGCTGATTGACTACGCAGGCTTTGGTGGGAGTTCGCATTATTTTTGATACAATTAATATTGATGGCAAAAACTCTACCAAAAAAAATAAATAAAAAGAATAATCCCATTTTATACTACTTATGGTATCATACTGTCTGGAAAATACAATGCTCGGGACCTTCATTAGAGTTTTCATAACAAAACAGACAAGAGAGGAAAAAGAGGGCAGGATAAAAGTATTATTTTAGTAACGGGAAGACAAAGTATGAGCTTGATCATAAAGACCAGTGAGCTTTATAAATGCATCTTTGAACTGCGAGAGGTGCTTTTTTTTTTTTTTTAATAAATGGTTCTTTGAACCTGGCGGTTGTAAGGAAGTGAAACAGAACAAACTTTGAAAAGTGTGCTTGTCCAAGTCTCCTTACACCGTATCTGGCTGCGAGTACAGGTGGCCAAGCACAGAAAGTTCCTGCCAATTTCTAAAGTTACACTTTTATCCACTAAACAAGCATCCTGATCCGGGTTACCAAACAGGGCACTCAACAGGAGCCTCAAAGTGCACAGATTAAATATCACTTATTCCACAGCCTGGGCCATCCAGCTTAGTAAAGCTTGATCTAATACTGTTTCACCCTTTTCCTGTGCTCGCTGGATTTTGGGTAATGGACCTTCCCTGGAGACCGCTCTCGGAAAGTATCTTCTTGTAGAAGAGTTGATGCACATGCTTCTATTTTAAAAAGCACATGTTCAGCACATTTCGCTTTTATGAAATAGAATATGGTTTAAGTTTGTTTCAATAAAAAAAAAAAGGATTCTGCTGGAAGGACTTATGTCAAAGTGCAAAAGGTTTTATACACAATGAATAAACTTTTTTTTTTCCCTCTTGAGGGCCAAAGAGGAGACACTAAAATGAAATGTTTCTGCCACAAAAGCGGTTGCTGTTTTACACACAGAGAAGCTACAAGGCAGCTTGTTATGAAGTCTCCGTCTTTGTATTTATTTTGGATTAGACTGATTTAATCTAAGAGTCACATCAAGAAAGCCAGACCTCGTCTTTAATGAGAAACTTAATATGTGTTCACAGTAAACACTTTAAATGTCAAAGTTTAATGGACAGTATTCAAAAGCCATTATTAGAGCAACTGTGCTTTTATATCAGTGTGGCTGATGAGGAGCAATTCTTTTAAAGGCACTCTCCAAAAAAAAAATCAATATAAATGTTAAATAACAATAAATCCCTACAGTGTATCTTAACACAGAGGAAGGACAGTGACAAAAACCTACATAACCAAAAATCAAGCCTTGGCCATGACTGTTGACGTGAAAAGAGTATGACACAGTGCCAGGTATCAGTAGGAAAAGAAAAAAATTTACATTCAGCCTCCTTGTCCCCTGAGATGGCATCTAAACCCACATCAGCACCAGCCTCCCTGAGCTCCTTGGTTTTATCTGCCTGCAGGTCCTGCTCACCCAAAGGGCCACCAACAGCTTTCCTACAGTATATAGACACATGCATCCCCTAGGACTCATTTCTCAGTCCACAGTCAGGATGGATGATCTTAGAAGTCTTTTCCAACCTTAATGATTCTACGATTCCAATTTAAAAATTCTGCATAGTAAAAACTTGAGGAGAGCCTCATAAAACCTCCTAGAGTTTCTCATTAACAGGAGCCTCTCCCCTGGGTCTTGTCTTCTCCAGCTCTCTCTGAGACAGGGGCAAAGCACACGGGAAGGAAGCGCTGGGATGGAGAGCTCTGGGAGCATTTCTGCTGAAGCTCCGACTGGATTATACTGATTAAAAATGGTATCTTGTGGTTACCATTAACTCAGACAGAAGGTGGAAAAGCTTTGGTGTGCCTGAGTGATCAGTTGTGGTCTGGAAGGAATTGCTTCACACATTAGTCGCCAAATCGAAGGCTCTGACATCATGATGTTTATCAGAAAGAAGAAAATCTCTACAAGCAAACTCAATTTATATTTGCAGTCATGGATATGCCTACCAATTTAGAGATAATTTTATTTAATTGCATTTAGAATCAATTAAAGCAGTTCATTTATACGGAATGATGTAGCAACTGAAAGCTACTGTTGACTCATTCACTACACTGAAAAACTTTCCCTTTGGCAGCAGGGTTGAACTTTAAAAGCAAGTGATAATTGTTTCGTTCACGCATACTCAGAAAGGCATCAAATTCTTCTTCAGACTGATTCTGAGAGATCAAACAATCTGGGTTATGTGAATTCGGTCTCAGTAACCAACTAACAATGCCGTGCTATTTCATCTGGACGCGCAGAGAGTATAACGATTGGGAAAAGAAGGGAATTTATTTATCCAAGTGCTGCATAGTGCTGAGTAATTAATGCATATTTATTTAATTTGCTGACTAACCTTTGTGGATCGGCTACTTCGGTTAGATCTCTGCTCCAGTCTCAGCTGCCAAGAGTTAATAAGGGAGGATATACCACAGCTAACCTGCACCCGCGGAATTTCCAGAATTATCCTTAAATGATTCTCAGAGAACAGCAAACTGTACAAATGCTAATTGGTTCTGACTTATTTTCCTCTGTAGCACGAGCATCTCTCGTTTTGTTGCCAGTTGATAATAAAAGGATATAGTTCTCTGGCAACAAACAGCGACAGCAGCAGGGCGGCGTGAAACTGTTGTCTCTTCATAGGAGCTGGTTCTGCTCTTGCTAATTCCACCGCAAATCAGATCCATCTCTGCTGAAGACACCAGATTTTGTGCCAACACAACTTCTGTTGGACTCGGGAGCAGATGAGGTCCGTACGCCGCACGTGTAAATGAAGAAAGCCCCGAAAAATCCGCGATTGTTGCCCACCAGCCACTTCAAGAGATGTGGCATTGATTATCTGTCGGGTGCACGCTCAAGCTCTCGTCTCAGATTTTTCAGCTAACAGCAGAAATGAACAAGCTTTTCATCTGTAGCATGCCAACTAGTTAAAAAAAAAGAAAAAAAGAAAAAAAGAAAGGAAGGATAACGATTCTTCTTCAAGGGGACATTTTTGCCTCCTTGTGTTTGTGGAATCCTTGACTTCCTACGAAACATTTGCCAGTCAAAGAGCAACCATACTGGGGAACAGTTCAGATTGGCCTCCTAAAAATTATCCCCCTCTTCTTGTCTTTTGGAAAGAACTATGTGGCTACTACTCTGAAAGAAATTTGAAAAGCGTTCATTGATTGCAATTTGTGGAATCCACAAAAAATGCAAAACCAACCCAAATAGAATTTACTCCTGCGTTTTAGTATCTGAATTCTAATAAAAAGAGTGTTCTTGATGAAGTAGCATATGTGAAGATGCTAAGAAGAGGTGCACGTACTACTAATGTATTAAATAGTACATTAAGAACATGCAAGCAAAAATTCTGCAAATAACCTTGAAATATTTGATAACAGCTGTCTTCCCTAATGTAAATTTTCATTTTTCTGATTGGTTGTATTTGCCTTGACTTGCATTTAAAAAAAATAATTTAAAAAAAACCCAGAAGTGACTGTGCTTCACCTCAAAAGGGGAGAGAGGGGGACAAGCTCCTCCCCTTGCATCCTCCTGCTGGGTTATTAGGAATTACTGAGGATCAGTTTAACGATGTTATAATACGATGAGTTAAGATCCACGCCCACTGCATCTGCTTTCTGAGGAGTCAGAAGTGAAAGTAAGAGGAATCTGTTGCTCCTATATTTCACACGTTAGGTCACGCCCTTTGCTCAGTGTTCGATCACAGAGATTACAGAATTAACTCCCTTTCTAAAACCTTGAATCGTTTCCTCGGATGTGATATTCTTAAAATTTCTTTCTGGTCTCTTCAAACGGTGGTTGGGAACGATACACAGTGAATACTAAATACAGTGGAACTTTAAATATCCTGTGCTCTGAGCTTGTACCATTCAGCCTTGGAATGTACTAATTCTACATGTTCAGAAGACAAAAAAAAACCCCTTTTAATTAGTAGGTGGGTATATAAAGTCAGTGCTATTATAACCTCCGAAAAGCTGCTGATGAGTAAGAGGGAAATTTGCTGGGTGCTCCCGACACTCTGAAAGTGTCACATCCACAGAAGGTGTGATGAAAAGGGTAGACTGAGAAATGGGCTCATTTCTGATTCCAGGATCTATTGTTACGTGGCACGAGAAATGGATGGAAACCCATCAACCCGAAGGGTGAGATTATGCAAAGCCAGCGGATGCTGCTGGAAGCAAAGCAAAAGGGTGAGAGATGACTTGCACGGTGCCCAAAAGCAAAGTACTAGATTTATTTTCCAATAAAGCAGATGAGTAAAAACAATTGATAACTGAGATCAGTTTGAATCTGGATTTTCTCACATGAACTGCTGATTCTGTCCACAGCACTGAAGATGGGTGAACTGCAGCGCAGCTATTTTGTGGTGGGGTTTTTTTTTGGTGAGGCTTTTTGTTTGGATTTGGTGTTGGTTTTTTTTAGTTTGTTATTTAAGGATTCCATCAGAGACGACTGGAATCTTCCTTGAAAAAAAACAATATTCTTTTCTTATCCCACATTTTGGTTGCTCTTGTATTAGTCACAAATTGCTCAAAGTAGCTCGAAACCCCTTTTCAGTTTTAACGACTAAAAGTAACCCAACCCTTTTCAGAAAAACTGAAGTTTTCAAATGCCCTAATTTAGTTGTTCCCTTTCACAGATAAAGACCACCAGGATACATCGGCACTACAGTTCTGGTATTTCGCTTCAGGCACTGAAAAACTTTACGTATCTTCCTCTGGTCAAATTTGGCCCAAAAATTTCAAGTTGTCCCAGCTCCAAAACTGTCTGAATTACCAAAATTGGGAAAAATTCCGATCCTTATGCCATCAGGCTCTGCTGCTGTTTGCCAGGAGGACATCAACGAAGTAAACCACGTTTTTAGGCACAGGAACAGAGGAAAACACGCACTGCACGGCGTTACTGCATGGGTGACGCCTGGAGCCAACCTCTTCTATGTTACACGACAATTTAAGTACTTCACCATTTCCATTTTACTAGAAGATGTCCAGGCCCAAGTTTTCAAATCCAGTTCATTTGGTGCTACAGGACTAAGTAAGTAGATCCCCACCCCTGGCTCCCCAAAGTGAGTTAGCGTTCCAGATGTCTAGGATTTGCTGAGAGTGGTTCGTGTGTACGGATGGTTCAGCATTTATATATATATTTTTTGCTACTTTCTCTCTGGACTGAATATTACAGCTTAAAGCTTTCCAGTGACAAAACCCCGCAACTGTCCCCTGAAACCAAAGACCTAATCATGGAGATATGGAAATTCGCGTGTCTTAATTTATTACTGACGTGTACATGTATATCCGACTTAGATTTCCTAGGTGGCTAAATTTGAGTCATTTTCTTATAAAGAAGGTAATTTTGCCTGGAAAGTTTACTACAAGCGCATCGTTGCACTGGAAGCATTTTTTTTCCTTTTTTTTTTTTTTACTTGCTAAAAGACTAAGCATTATCTACTAATAACATGAAGATGCAGAAAAGAAAAGGTCAATTTAATTGGAACTACTATTTCCTGGGGTTTAAAAGGAAAATGTTGAAGCTAAGATGACATTGACAAATTGCTACTATTTATTTAAATTGTGTAATGCAATCTACCAGTAGTTCTATAATCTGCATGTTTGAAGCAGTTGACCCGTCCAACTAATGCAAACAAATTAGCCTCCCGGGTACCAGCTATATCCTACAAGCCATTCAATATCGTAATCTAACATCATTTAATACACAAACTCTCTTAGTTCAAGTGCTACAGTGAATATGTGTTATAAAAATGACAATATGTGGGGTTTAAGCTAAGTGCAGCCCAAGTCAGAGAATTTTCTGTCATTTGGGTCAAAAAGGAATGTGAGGCCAATTCCGTCTTATGTCCAACGCTGCTGTTTAAGTGTCAGTCCAATGGATCCTACCGCTAATATATTGTACAAATTTCATTCCAATAAGTACATTGGTCTCCTCTAAGTGTTTGCATACTAAATATTTCGAAGAAAATCAAGGCTCTAATACAGCCATTATATGCAGGCTAGAAACAACCCCGTATTTCTCCCTGATTTATAGAAGTGCCAATCCGGAGGCGCCATAATTCAAGCAAACAAACTCACTTGAAGGGAACGGGGCTGGGCAAAAAATGAACAAAACCTGGCAAAATTAGTAAAGCAATAACTCCCAAAGGAACTCAATTCTGGTGGCTTGCGACCAGGAAAAATTACCTGCTCTCCATTATGATAAATACACCAACAGAAACATCTATGATTGTTATTTTTTTCATACTGAGAGGTCGGTTCTGGAATTGATCCATGAGTAAAGTCTACCTCATGCAGGAGCAACATCCAAGAGACAGGTCTCAGGGCTCCCATGTCTTCCCTTTAATTTCACGTGCCCTTGGATCAGTCCTTAGAAGATCAGCCAGTCAATAAAGTTCCATAAAAACCAGCAGATAGATCAAGGTAGCATGGAATGATTAAATCAATGAGGAAAGTAATAGTCCTACAAGCAAAGGAAAGTCAATAAGTTATATATCACTGACAAGCCATAAAGTCATTACAGGAGCTTATGGGACTGAGTCACACAATTAACTGCCCGATAAAAATCTCCTGGTTGTGGTAAAAAAACAACAAAAATATTTTTAGCGTGTTGATACAAGAAGGACGATCCTGTACACGAACTTCTCTGGAAGATAACTAAGCAACAACAACAAAAATAACCCCACAAAAATGAACCCCCTCCAGTTGCCAAACCATGTGGAAGAAGCTTTTCCCAAGCTGTTACTAAACTTCCTTATTATAATCTATGTTTAGCGAGGGGAAAAAAAAGACCTTATAATTTTTTTATAAGAACCAAGCTGAATTACAGTATTTCACCTTGAAGAGAAATAGACGCCATTAAGTACCACCTATAGAAACCACAAAAATGAGGAGAAAAGGAGACATTCTGAAGAAATTTGGGAAGTCTAGCTGCCAGAGTACAGATATTAATAGTTTCACATGCCTGGTTGCGTAAAACACAACGGATTTCAAGAGCTATCTGAAAAGATTTCATTTCTAGCACAGCCAGTGAGCGGGTTCCGATCAAAGCGCTTTGATCCAGAGCGTACGACCTTCCTTGGTAGAGGCATCAACAACCGCACTGGATCTTACGTACAGAAATACAGAAAAAGAGCCCTTTTCATTTTCTATGTCCCTGATCGATGAATTACAAACCCGAGGAGATTGAACCGACTCTGCCTCCCGCTGCAGGACCTGACGAGGTGTGATGATTTTACCCGTTGGAGGCGGTTGTTTTTCCCCTACAAAAATTATCATGTATTTTCCTTTCTCTGAGGAGTAATTAAGTGACTCATGGATGAGATCTAGAAAATAGATACTTGTCAGAGGTAAAAACAATGATCAGTGGAAGAGGTGAGTTTACCGCAGAATTGTGAATTTAGTCTTTTTTCACATTCCTTGCCAAGTTTGGAACCGTTCTGGTTCTTAACAATCAGCTCATTGTCAGCTGCTAAATATTAATTTCTCCCAGTTTAAGATCTTTTAAGCTGAAATTACACCGCCAGGTGATTTGAAAGGTAAGTTGTTCAACCTTTTCTGAATTCTGGAATTCTGTATACTGGCTTTCTATAGCGTATCGTGATGCCTTGGACCTGAGTTAAACGCACTATTACCCCGAGAAACCCAAATTGCTTTGCAGGTTAGTTCGACTTAAAGTTAGGATTTACAGGGAAACATTTACAGAGAAACAAATCCGCGTTAACATGAATGATAACATATGAGGTATTTTAAATGAATAGTAATTAAAATTTAGTGGGATGATAATACGGTAATTAAATATCAATTGTTTGCGCAGGACCACTTATTGAGTTTAATAAGTATGTAAAAGATATTAATCTAGTTGTCATGCAATTACCTCATTGAGGGGGAGTGGGAATACGTGCGTGTGTGTGGGAAGAACAAATCATGAAATGCAAAATCCAGTATAAAAATCTGCATCAAGGTTCTGACAGAACTAATAAGAAAAAATATTTAAAAAAAAATAAAATCGCTCTTCCTTTTCTCAAGTCAAGCTGCCGAGATATTCAGGTAGATGCAGCGGGGTGAGTAAAAGGGGTTGTTGTAGCAGAGGAGTAAGGAAGGGGCACGTACAGAGGCCAATTTCAATAACCCACGGCGCTCTCTAGGTCAAACTTTTTAAGAACATCTGGGCATTTATTGTAAGACCTCCACGTAGCTAGGAATCAATCACTATACCTGACAAATGTCATTTAGACACTCTAAAGAATTATTTGCATTTTTACCTGCCACAGGCTGCCATGGCATTAAGTGCCCAGTACAGGAGAAGGAAATCTTTGGACATTTCTATGGGATTTACACATGAATAAAGTTTTCTGCAAGGTTACAGTGACAATTGTACATGCACTCATCTTTACCCCCTCTGCCATGAGTAAAAACAGGTCTTTTTTCTGCTCGTGTGTCATAAATTCAGCCTGCCAGGTTTTAAAAACAGGACATGGGATGGTCTCCACACTTTTCTTATAAATTATCCATCCTTTCTGCAAGAACTTTGGAAGCAGTGCCAATTTTTTTATAGCTCAGAGCAGTGGTAAAGTATTAACCATATCATACCCCTTTTTCCCACCCCCCTCCCACAGTCCTGTGGAAATAGGCAAAATAGGAAAAAGGCAATATTTTTATGTTCCTGTGTTTACACAGGCATTAGAAGGTGGAAGAAAACTTAATTTCCCTGCCCGCTGAGGGGGCTGGAGTTCACCTGCGTTATTCCCAGGAGGATTCTGGCCAGGCTAGCCACAAAAACTCACTGAAAAGAGGATCCCTCATTTTCTTAGCAGGGCTATCTTAATTTTTAACTAGCCTTTAAATCCAAAATCTTTGCTGCAAAATAAGCTAGTTTCCTCTTTTCCTAAGCTCAAACAAGGAAAAAATACTGACATTTTCTGCTGAACAAACCCAGCTGGTTCAGACCTGCCTCCAACCCATTTTTCTGGATTTTTTTGTCATTTTTGGTTCTCTTCAGAGCTCCAATTCCTGCCCAGCAACCTAAAACAGCATTTAAAAAGGAATGCTGTGAAACCTGCAGCAGCACCAAGTACGTGCCCAGCTCCCAGGTTTTGGAAAAAACAAGAAAGGCACCTTGGAAAAAAAATGTTTTAAGTGCAAACAGAAACGAGTAAGAATAATCTCTCTAAATAAATTCCAGGGGACAGGGCTCTGCCCATCACCTCCCAGCAGGGCTGTGTGAAGGTCCCCAGCTTTAGGAGGGGAGAGCGTGGGGAGCAAAGAGGTTTCTTCTTTCAAACTCCCAGACAACCAAAAAGCTTAATAAGGAGAGGGAAGGAGAAAGAAAAAAGCAGACGAGCGAGGTTAAAATCAGGGTTTGGAGGAGTTTTGCACTGAAAATAGAGTTGAGTCAAGGTAAAGACCCCCCAGCTCCGTGCCCGCTGCTCAGCCTCCCGAGGGAGCTGCTTCTTCCCAACCGTCCCCACTGCCAGACTTCATCACATCCACGTGCCGAGTCTCTTTTAATTAATTACGAGGCAAGAATAATTAATGTGGCAACTATTACTCTGGTTTAGGCCATCAGAGAAAGGGCGGGAGGGGGGATGCACCTGAGACCAAGCTCTTTCGGTGACGTAAATCTGTTGCAAAGTCAATAAAGAGTAAAATCCAAACAACTTGAGCGTCGCTCCGCATCCCTGCAAAGCAGCCGCAAGATCCTGGTGAGCCCAACGCCCAGAAACAGCAGAGATGGAAACACTTTCCAGCAGAGAAAACCCTCTCTCCAGATATTAGCAGCTTCTGCAGCACCGTGAGCTCAAAGACGTGGATGGGTCACATCAGTTTTGCAGATCACACCGCTAGATATTGGGAAGGCTTGCCGTACCATATGTGCAACCTTATTCTCTTTCAAAATGATCAGTTGTTGAGGAGAGAGGGGGGGGAAAAAAAAAAGCAAACCCATATCCAGAGTTGCGTTTGGGAGAGAAAAAGCAATACGCACCGAAGCTCAAAAGCAGGCTTGCGTTTGAAGTGTCACTTTTCGTTTTTATCACCATTTTATCACCACTAAGGGAAAGTGCTCTGCAGCATACAGAGCACTGCCGTATTCAATAACACGTTCGGAGCAGTCTTTGCAGCGTGGGGATAGAAACAAACAAGGGGCAAGGTAGAGGCAGGTGATTAAATGGACTGAAAATCCAGGCTGACACACTGGTACCAGCTGAACAAAACTAGGGTCAGGGGAAAGGTACAAGAGCACGAACGAGAGCTGAAATTATCCTGCTTAAATTCCCGCTTATTAGAATACAGTGCTGGCTTATGTGGTTGTATCACCTTGATTTCCATGTCTGTAGCCTGCAGATTGGGGAAACGTTCCCAATTACAAGCCTGGAATGAATATTGCCCCAACTGCAGGCTTATTCAGCAGCCCAAGCATCCTCACCGCATCCATGGCTGTAAAAAAGCCCCTTGTGGACTCAGACCGCTGGGCCAATCCTCTGAAACGATTTCTTAGGAGATGTTACGCTCTAACATCTCTAAACCTACTTTGAGAATTTTTTCTTTTTGCATTTGAAGATCACTGACCTGGTGCAAGAAAATATTTTCCCTCCACAGGAGGCGGACCTCTTCCCTTCCTGCGACTTCCAAACCACCAAAACTTTGAAAGAATTTCTGCACATCTTTTCCCAATCTCTAGAGCACCCAGTTCCTTACCCAGGCAGACCCCCTGATGTTTTCCAAATATAAATAAACACTATCGACATGAATATTCTCAATTCACATTTATACCTGTGTGTGTTTTAGAGATTTCTCTCCCAGCTCACTAAAAGTATGCATTTTTGCCGACCTCTATAAGCAGCAATCTGCGGCTCAAACCATTAAAATGAGCCAAAAAAAATCATTTTTACTTTGAATTTGCTCTTCCTTTAATATTGCATCCATACGAAGATATCGCACACTTTCAGCAAATAAAGGCCCGTTTCTAGTTTTGTTGCAGAATGGCAGAATGTGGAAATTCCAACTGGTCTGACCTACGTTGCAATACTGTGGCTTGGGAGGGCTTTCAAGTCATTATGAACATATCTAGGACTCTAGCAGTATAGGGCTGGACAGTCTGAAATTTTGTGCACCACTGACATGAAGTTTGATGCAATATTTCATTATGATGGGGAAAAATAATGGCAAATTAAAATTAATTATTTTGTCCAAGTCATATCCACGTGCTGAAAAGGAAGGCAAAATGCAAAGCCACCAGTCATCAGACGCAAATATCTGGATCAGGATATTTTTAACTGTAAAAAATAGTTTATTTACCTGTCAAACCAATCTTCCTTATCTCTGCCTTGGTATCAATCCTGAGCTCAGAGTACAGGCTGCATCTTTACATTTTTAAATGTAAGTATCTTTACACCTCCGTATGTACAGATTAAATAAAATATATGAAAAAAAACAAAGCTAAAAATATTCGGTTGCAGATACTGCATTTTCAAATGAGTATTTTTCTTTGGAGATTTTATCTTGCACAGATATTTTTCTTGGTCCAAACCTCATCCTTCACTGCAGCAACATTTCCCACGCTTTGATATTGTTTACCACGTTAAAACATTAGGCCATCAACGGAATAGCATAAAGGGACGAGATGATTCCTCCATTAAGAACCTCAAATGCAGTAACTCACAATGGAGAAAAGGTGCAGAAATCCTGGCCTTGAAAGGTTTGTGACAGTGACCTTGAGCAAGACATAACCCTCACTCAAAGGTATCCTCAGCTTTGAGGTAGGCTTGCTAGAGGAGGCTCTCTGCTGTCTTTTAACCTAAAGATTTCTGAATTTTAATACCCACTGGAGGGCAAAAGCATCTGGGTGCTTCAGCAGGTAACCAGCAGCTTGATGGAGAAGCAGGACTGAATCCAGCTCACTGCTTGTGTTATTCCTCTAGCAATTTAATTCCAAAGTGAAATGGTGACAGAACTATGAGAAAAAAGTACAGACGCTGTTAGGTTTTCTCTTTTGAAACCAAGGACTCCTGTAACCAGCTGCATGATCCCAAATCCTGGTCAGTGCTAAAGCTTTTGTTAGATAAGATCAGTCAAGTCAAGTCATCAGTCTGGTCATAACAAAAAGATGATGGAGAAGTAGAACTCTACCAGATTCTTCTTCAGTGGCAAAGATCTGAGCATACTATAAGACCAAGGGCAGAAGAGGAACTATAAAGAAGCAAACTCCAAGGTTTAAAGTGCAAATTTTCACTGAACTTGAAATCAAAGCAGCTGAATCAAGTCGTGGATGTGGTATATCGGAAAGAACCAGCCTTCGGTGAAGCACCCAAGAAATCAGAACACAAGACCAGCTAGAAAGGCCGTTACTTGTCAGGGTATCACCATCCTCGAACTTTGGAAGAGTTCATTCTTTCTGTGGGAATTTCTAAGTATAATAATAATTTTAAAATATTTTTTAAAAAAATCTTTAAAAAAAGCTTCCAGGAAATCAAATTAAGACTTTGTGGACATTTTCTATTCTAGTTGATCTCTAGGTGTCTGCCCACACAGCTTTTTATACAACATATTATTACCGAGATGCTCCAAAATGGTCATTACAGCTTCCTGTTGGGTTGTAACAAAATCAACATTCTTAGAAATGACCTTGCTGGAAGAGGAGCTGGCAGATGCAGGCTGGGGAGGGACCTGCCGTGGGTCCCCCGTCGGCTGGGAGGGCAGGGTATTTACACCAAGGAGCTGCCGTGGAGGGTTGGGGTCCATACAGCTTCTGCAGCTATTTCCAGCTGACGTAGTCCTGTCTAGGTTTCATTTCTTGCTCCAATTAAAGATGGACGCTAACAGCTACCCCACAGAGCAGGCTAATATATCAGGCTAATATATCTTTATTTCACATTTGCAGAATGTACAACAAATAAACTCCCGAAATTAAAAGAGGGTCTGATCCCGACTCATTAATAGCAGTGCCTAAAGCAGCAGATGGACTGCGGCTATAGTCCTTCAATATATTCATTATTTAGGCCATTAATTTCCTTTTCACTGAAAACATCTGGCTTCTGATGCTCAGGGGGAAAAATAACATGAGCCAAAACTAGTTTTAACTAGAGGTTCATCTTCTATGAGGGCAGGTTAAACTCACAAGCAAGTAGAAAAAAAAGAACAGAAGTTTATTTACTATTTTAGCGGAAGTAACGAGATACACTCTCCTCTGTAAAACATGTCTTAAGCGATTTGGGGAAGGGAAGCTCCCTCGATACGGTTTTCTAATTGCTCCCTGTAAAAATCGAAGGAAAAGCTGCTTCTTTTTCTCCCCCTGGATCGTCAGCGCAATCAGAGCCGCGCGAGGAACTGGCGCCGCGGAGAATCCCCCAGGGTGGCCTCGGCATCCCCAGCCATCCCTCCCCCGAAAGCCCCCAGCCACACTCCTGCTTCCCCTGAACCCTTCCCCGCGACACCAGACATGCTCCTTATAAAACTTTCAACTTCTGCTCAAGTGTAGGTTTTTAGAATTACACTTTTACAAAGATTACTGCTGAGAGAACTGTGCAGGGGAGAGGTATTGCACACATCAGGGAAGGCAAATCCCACCTAATAAGACAAGGAGTTCCCAGGGAGGAACTATTAACCTATTTCCAGATTATTAATTTTTTTTCTTAATCTCTCCAAGTTTCATCATCCAAAGCAGGAAAGACAGGAAAAAGGAATCACAGAAGAGGGGAAATCCATTGCCTCCAGCCCCTCGTCTCCTTCAATTGCCCAGCTGCTCCGAAACACACACCAAGTTTTTCTGTGCTCTCATGTCAAGATGACCTTTCCACAAATTACACTGACTTTTCACCTGCTTGCACAGGTCTGTAGAAAAGTCTGAATTTCGCAGCGTGCTTTTTTCACACACATTCAGTTTGCAGTCCGTGAGATAGAAACAAGCTACGGAAGAGGTTACATCTCCAGCTATATGCTCTGTGCCAGATTTATTTGTAAAGCATCTTCCTAAGGACCCACCAGGTTTGGAGAGAAGGGCACTTAAAGTTTCTATTAAAAAAATTTAATTACTTCTTCAGCTACCTGGTTTTCCAACTTTTTACCTTTTTTGTAAGTTTACTCTTTACTGAATAACAGAAAACATTCCAGATGAGCTAAACTATCCTTTCAACTCATCATTTTGCAAAGGATCGTCCTCGTTCCACATGTGAAAGCTTTCTAACACGGAACACAAAAAGGTTCTCGAGTGTTTGTGGTCGCAGCTGAGCTTATATTTAAGCTGCTCACAAAATGAGCTAATTGCAGTAACCCTTAAAAAAATTATTACTGTAACAAGGTGGATTCTGCCTAAGCAAGATTTCGAAGGTTAGATTTTAATCTTCATAGGAAAATACTGCTTTAAATCTGAAGCTGTTCTTCAGCTACTGCAATGCCTCACCTAAACAAGAAGAGATACTTTTGGTAGATTCCCACAGAATATATTTTACCATTAAATAAATGGAAATTAAATTCTCAGTGACAAATTGGGAGAACATGAACTGGATGATGTCCCTCTAGAAAGCCGAGATGAAGGAGAGCTTTAAGTGCACCTTGCTTCTGCGGTGGTAGCCTTTAAGATCTCCCGTAAAAAGATCTGTAACCTAAGAACAACCAGCTGTCAACTATGTTACTCCTCACCACAAACCTGACATTGTCAGAATTCACCTCTTACCTAGGACAAAGACAATTTGCTGTACAGCAATAAAACAATCGACAACTCTGCACTAATCAAACTGCGAAGCAGCTCTCGTTAGATGACTATCTCTGCATGAATAATGCACTATTACATGTTTAGGTTTAATTAAATGTAATACATAAAATTTTCTTGTAGCGGATATAGGTATCCATATGCCTCTGTTATACTTGACTTCAATAATTCATCCATTTTTCTCACATCCGCTCATTTGGACAATTTATCATGTCTCAATGTCTTTTATGGGCAAAGTTTTTGATAGTAACATGCAGGCTAACTAGGATTATAATACAGCCACCGTAGATATTCAACACTCCTGTAAACTTATATCGAATGCAGATAACCACATTCAGAAGGAAAATCAAGAGACGTCCTGAGATGATGAGAAGATTCTAAGAGGATTTAGCCTTGGATTCCCCATTTTTCGTATCGTTAAGATTGCCCTGCACGACGGAAATCCTACGGCTTTTATTTCACCCCTTGCTAAAACAGTGTTTTATTTCTTTTGGGTTTTTTTTTTTTATTCATTTGGGTGCGTAGCTCATGCTGATGGGTTCTTGACATTTTCAGTCTCTAGACATTTGGAGGTCTGGCTATTCTCAAACTCCTGAATCTGGAAACTCTCCAGAAGAGCTTTTATTTCCTTTTTCAGGAGTCGCTTCTTACTGCATAAAAGATACCTTGATCCCTGTCCTCCTTGCCATTTGTAAACCTGTCCCAGCTGCGGACACGGGACCAGCCTGCCCCAGGTTCCACCCCTGCTCAATTTCTGCAGAGAGGAGAATCACGCTTCATCATTTCTACTCCATATGCCAGCATCTGCAGATCTGATTGCACTCTGTAAATAGATTATATCCAATATTTATAAAAAGATTAAGCTAATCTGACATTTAATTAATGGAAACGGCGATGTTTGACTTTTTATTTTAATAAGCAACACCCTTTGTTCCCACGGAAATCATTACTCGAAGCATGTTAGGAAAAAAAAAGGAGAAAAAAAGGCAGAAAGATTTAACAAAAGGTTCCATTAAATTAGAGAGCAATAAACAAACACAGCCAATTTATGCATCGGAGTCATTAAACGTGTATCCTCTCCGCCACTTTCTTCGCAGGCAGCACTGAGGTCTGCTACAATTGATCTGTAGGGAGCAGTTACCTTAATTATAAAATGAAACACCTCCGTTAACACGGTTTCGGAGCCTTGTTCCTTTTACACCCTGGACATGTGGCTCTGAATGGGCTCTACATGCTAATGCCAGTAAAGGCAGCTCCCGACGTGTCGTGCTTGGCAGCCCATGACCAGCTGCCTACCAGGCACCCCTGGCTTTTATATATATTTTTTAAAAATTTTTTTTCCCCCTCCCTCTTGCCCTTGGAGCGGAGATAAAATGCAAGAACTCTTTGGTCCGGGCGTGGCGCGCACTTGCGGAGAGTTCGTTCATGGGCAGCCATTTGTACAAGAAGGCTTTTCTATCGGATTATCTGCCCTCATTGTTAGGGCTTGTGCCTCGATGTGATGAGCCTTGCAGGAAAAATTAAAGAAGATGTAAACAGTAAATGCAGACATTTTGCAACATAGCTAAAAATAAATTGCACTACAGGCAATTATGCAAGTTTTACTGGATACATTAAAAAGACATTAAACGCACAGCTGTTTTAAGTGTCTTTTAAGCTGATAAATTAACTGTCTAATAAATTGTAAGATTTGTCAGCTAATAATGCTATTTTATCTGCTTTAACATATGCCTTCCTAGTTCATGAAGCATTATTGTAAGTGCCAAAAGGAGATAATGTGCATTTTACAGTGTTATGTCTTAAGTGGAATGGATCATTGGCCATGAAGAAGTGTGTTAATAAATCTCCTAGGCTTTGTTAATTGCACTCAATGAAGTGTCACTGTTAAAACACAAAAGATGTGATAGAGAAAGCTGAACATAATGTCTTTCAGTTTTACAATTAACAGTTCACTAGGCAAATCGACCAAAAAGACCATAATTTGTTGAAGCCTTATTAACTTACATTTTCCTAGTCAAGGTCATAATTGTGAATGGCTTAAAGCTATCTTTTAATGCTCATCAAGAAGAGCAACCTTGCTAGAGAGAATGAACTTTTCCATCTCTCAGTAGCACTTATCACTTGCTTTGCAGGTAGAAGACAAATAAAGCTGAACTTTGTTAGGCAGCCGTCTCTTTCCGTCGCTTACTGCCAATAAATGCCACTCTAAAGGTGCGAAACATGACTTCAACCATCTTTTCTCCACAGCTAATAAATAACTAGGAAAAAATGGAGAGAAAAAAGACTTTTGAAGAGCTGTATAAGTCTATCAGAGCTTAGTCCAGAGAGAAGACTGCTGGCTATTCATCAAGATTTGAGGGTTTTGAGGGGTTTTTTTTGCTCTTTTCCAGAAACAGAACTCAGTGCAGAAGAAAAAAAACAAATAATCCAACATGCTCAGCAAGTAATTATCAAAATCAAATACAACCACTAAACATCCTTCATGAAGAAGAGCTACCTCCATAATTCTTGTTAAGTATTGATTATTGAACGTGTTAGCACCTCACAACATATCGTCACATTAACACTGCTGGGCTTTGTGACAAAATCTTCCCACTTAAGCCCATTTTGTGATAACGCAAAGTATTTTCTCCAGCCGGGTAATCAGGGTAAATACCCATAATGTCAAACTGGCACACGTGAGTGCAGACACGCGATCGCCAGCTCACTGATCCTCATAAAGTAATGAGAGCACGTGAGAGAAGAATAATGACCAAATGTCAAGTCTGTAATTTCTTCCTAAAAGACCCTCAAAACGCAGGAGACGACGATTTCATGGAAACAGCCGCGTGTTTAAATCTCAGGCTACGAATGCTGTTGCTTGCCGTTAATGTGCCCATCACGTTGTGCTGCGCTGCTCTGAACGCACTCACGCCAGCGGTTTGATTTGCCTAACAGCTGCAATGCCCCTCTGTGACGCACACGAGATGTTAGAACATATATATATATATATATAAAATACATATTAATAAATCATTCTGCAAACGTTAATGGCCACGAAAAGCTCCCAGCTTTGCTGTTACTTGGCTACAGGACACTGCTCCGAACCCTGCAGCTGATCAGAAGGTGTTTCTCCGAGTCCCACCAAGCACATTGGTTGTCCATGGCTGGACAAAGAGAGGATG
>NW_009693883.1:55879-62628 GCF_000703405.1 Apaloderma vittatum | reverse complement strand
CCTCCCACAGGGGAACTTTTGTGGGGAAGTGGAGGGAGAAGGTAGAAGCTGGAGGCACAGGGCAGGTGATGCCGGCACCCAGAGCACCGGGGTGGGGATGGGTGTTGGTGGGTCCACGTCCCACCTCCATCAGCACCTACAGAGCAGGAGATGCTGCGAACCCCCTCAGATGGGTGCAGCAGGGAGAGGGTTGTGGTTCAGTGCCTGTTTTCCAGCCACACCTACACACGGTGGACACAACACCTACATCTGTTACGACTGTTCTTCTCCATTTTAATATTAAATACAAAAATATTCACCTTTTACTCTGAGACACAATTAGGTTGAATCAACATCTTCCAGGGACTCTTGGGTACCAGGGACTATCCTATACGGAAAGATTTTGCTTCAATTCATTGAAACTGTTACATCTTTCTTTTTTTTTTTTTTTTTGAATGCAGAATCAAGAAGGGGCACAGCCCTCATGTTTAGTCCCTGGGTGCCACAGGTAAGCATGTCCAAAAAAAGGCAATTTGGGATGACTCTGAAAGACTGCACATTCATCAGTATTACAGAAAAAAAGCTACTACCGGAAATTGAAGAGATCTTCCTTTCCTGCAAGGCTGCCTTTAGTGACACGATTGTTTAAACAACAAAGCAATACATATGCATGTTAGAGAACACCTACAGAAAACTAGTATTTTCAACTAATACCTGCTAATATGCACCCTAGAAACATGTCCAGATGAATAAACTCATCCGACCAGAAAAGGGAAAATGAACCTGTGCTGCAAACTCCTGAGTCAGCAACTAGGCCAAAAACCGTCCAGTAAAACCGTGCCACGGATAATTTTTGTATAGCACATGATTTTCTAATAATTGGTAGAATCAGTGCAAGAATTGGCCTAAAGTTTAACTGAGAAAAAGGTATAAATACTTATATATGTGCAGGTATGCATATGTAGAGAAAAATATAAAGGTAGACGCAAAAGTTGATAAATATTTCCAACTCGCAGCTCCTCCACAGCTGACAAAAGCAATTTCTAGAGATCGTATTAAAACCTCTGACACTAAGATAACACAAAATAGCTGAAATCCTGCCTTTGATAAATAAAGAGATTTGCATTTGTACTAGAAGAGCCCAGCTCCACGAACAGCAGTAGCTGAAGGGACCCATTCTGGAAAGTCAGGAAACTTTTCAAAACCAGAACATCGCACCACTGCTGTTGGCTCACTTTCTTCCTCATGTGCTGACCAACTGAAAGATTGGGCTGGGAGAGGGTGCAGGAATTCAAACTCACTCTGCTCCTGCACAGGAATACATCCCCTCATCCAAGACTTGGTGAGAAGGCTCAGCCTTGCCAGGAACAAGCATGACCCAGTGTGTGGCCTGTTAGGGACAGCTGGGGAACCGCTGTCCTACCAGCTAGGTTCAGGTAAGTCTCACACCTCTTACTAGTTGCATTCTCACGCTCGTAAAAAATCAGAATTATGAAACGTGTTATTTTGTCTTTGCATTCTATTCCTAGAAACATGATTAGCAAAGATGCCCTAAAGGTTTACGATTTGATTTTGTGCGTAAATCGTGCAGGCGTCCACCTCTCACAATGAGAAATGCAAACTTTGCTCAGCCTGGTTTCCTACCCTGACACAGAGTCCAGTTTTGAGATAAGGAATTTATACTTTCTGATGATTCAATCTGATGAAGAATCTATCGCTATTCATAGACTGTTAGTATGAATCCAGGCGAACACAGCTGGGTTTGCTGTGGTAAATTGAGATCCCTTTAAATCTCAAACACAAATCAATGCTTTGAGAATTACAATGGGAAGGTCTCGGCCCTCCTGTATTGATCCGAGCCCCACAAATAGGCTTTCAAAAGACATACGGCACAAGTTTTGCAGAACTCAGCTAACCAATCTCCTAGAAAACGCGTAATAATTCACTCCCCTGGCGTCAAAACGTTTATCTTTGGGAGAGTGATTTCCTGAGATGATAATAAATTACTATTCTTTAGGTTAAAAGAAGGTTGCATGGCTAGATGGATGTCCTGGGCTGATACCACAGCAGACTAAAAGAGAATTTGGAAACTACACTTGTGTGGAAAGGTAACTGCAAGTGCCCGGGTACAAAGGTGGCTCTTCTTCTGCAGGGAGCAAACAAAGCAAACGTGAAGGTGTTCTCCGCAGCTTTTTGTATTTTTTTCTCTTGAAGTTGGCTTCATTTGTTCTTAAAGAGTTCTTAAATCACCTTGAATTTAGTTTTTCAAGGCCAAGTTTGAAGAGAAGAATTACCATCTGTCGCAGCCGGTTAATCAAAATCAACATACTGTAACTCATTCACTTTTTATTAAAAAGAATAACTCTTCAGGTACTGAATTTTCTGGGATCTTTTCCATGCAGGCATAAACTAGATTTATCCCACAGGAGCTTCTGACACCGCTCACAAAAGTTAACTAACCTATAAACAAGCACATGGATGCTGGTTAATATAGTGTGGCCACATTATTTTTAGTGTCCCGTGCCTGTATCAGTCGTTTATTTTCTATTTATTTAGTCTCTTGCGAAGCTCCAAAAGCATCAACATATGATTTGGAGAAACAGCCACCCCATAAAGACAAGGAACTTTTAGAAAGTAGAGTCGCAGTAATGAAATTGTAAAAAATAAATGCTTTGCTCATGTCCATTTGGGAAATAAAACGCTCGAGAAAAAAGAAAAATCAGTAAAAAAGACAAAAATCCCTGCACGCTACCAGATTAGCACATGGGAGTTCAGAGAAACCTGAGCATTGGCTTAACCAAGCATGGCTAAAGCTGGAACAGTAGCAAGAAAAGAGATTGCAATTTTCTCCAAACTGCGAACAAAAGATCCGAGCGCCGGCAAAAAGCAATGAATCCTCCTCATTCACCGAAACCAACTAAGTGGTAACAAATTGTGAGTTTCCAGTCAGAGACAATTGGCCGGGAATAATTACCTGAGATGCTAAAGGCTGATTTAACTCTTTCCTCCAGCCGTTCCTGCGAGGCAGTGGAAGGGAGAGCTGTAATAGGCGTTGCATGCTGGGACCCGCGCCACGTTACAACCAATTTACTTTCTCCCGGAGAAGTTCATCCTGCTGAGAGAGCAGGTTTCCACAGATAAAAGATGGGATCTCAAAACAAATTAAGGCTACGTGAAGCATGCCTGCATTTTGCTGTAGTAAATTCTGCAACGCTTGCCTGTTGGCAGGGGTAAGCTGCCCCGGCTTCAGCAGATACCAATCTGAGATATATTAAATAAATGAAAAAGCTGAAGTTACTTAACCAAGCACGGTACGTTGGAAGGAACAATAGTGGATGTAGCCTTTTCTTCCTCTAACATTTCAATCCCTCATTATTTGATTTAATAACAACTTTGTGGGCAATTTCATGGGCAGGCAGAAGAATTGATTAAAAAAAAAAAAAGTACTGTTTTGGTGACGAAGGATGTTTTCAAAACCTTTTGTATCAGATCATTATGCTAAAGCATCAGGGGGGATTCTACAAGTGTTTGGAGATACTGCTGGATTTCACGTTGAAAATGTTGCATTATCAGCTTCTCATAAACCTTTAGCAAGAAGTACAGACAACAAGAATTTTCTGAAGAACCGTATTTTCTGAGTCATTTTGTTTACGAGCCGATTGTTTTGCGCGCATCTGTTTGAAAGCACGTTTTGTTTTGATCCATTCCTCTCAGCCTCGCAGAGAGGAAGAAATGCTGAAATTATTTGCAAATGAGAATCGTCCTCCTCACATTCAGAGACTGTAGAGCAGGCAGCACAGAAATTGCTCAGCACAGGCATGTAATTAAATTTCTCACTGAAAGAAAAAAAAATAAATCTTACTATTTGAAATATGAGATCCTTGGGCCTAAAATTTTGGCATAAAGCTACATAAAAGCCAGATCTCCAAATTATTTTCTGTATCATGGCATTGGCATGGATTTAGAGCTGCAGTCTTTCTGAAGATCTTGCTTTATTTCCTTTACTTTTTTCTTGCTTTTCCGTAAGGGTCCTCCCTGCCTTCCAACACAACCCAGGAACCTGCTTCTCTCTCAAACTCCGTTAGACTCATTTGCTTCTGAATTTCAAAATAATCTATAAATCAATCATTTGTACATTACTACAATGAGTGTAATAATATAATAATTACAATAATAATATATTTAAAATATATAATTGAGCAATAATACAATAATTTCAAGCTAAAATGCCTAGATAGAAAAAAACCCACCAATCTTATTGAAGCATCACCCTGCAAACCCTACTTGCAAAACTAAAAATCCAGTTATTTTAAACCTCACTCCTTGCAATATTACTTTCTTAGCGCTCTGCAGTACATAAGCAGGTGTTCTTCAGCCCTTTGATTCATATAGGTGATTTATTAGGAGATCTACTGAAATGTACTTGCCAAGGGAGGATGGCAAATTTGCTTTTCCCCCGATTATGGCCCATTCTTTAACAGCTCAGTAAATATTTTCCTCATCCCTTTAATACACATTTGAAGGATGAACAACCCAAAGAAGGGAAATCAGTCACATGGAAAGGAAAAAAAAATTAAAATGAGGCCATGCAGTTTTCCATCAGATTAAGTATATATTTTGGTAGCAAATAGACTGCAAGAAACACCAACATAAGAATGCACAAACCTGGGGGAGATTTAGCTATTAATCTGCTCACAACAGAACAGAAGTAGCATCCTCGCTATAGTCTGTGTGTGTGTGCACATTCTATACGTGATGGATTACAAATAAAAGACGGGATTTGCTATTATTTGAGCTAAGACAAAGTGGAACTAACCATTGGTCCCAGATTTCTTGAAACCAATAGCATTTTAGTCTAAAATGTAAATTAGATGCAGATATTGACATGAGCTTTCCTTTCATGCCAGTTAAAAATAACAACCAAGTGCCACCTTCACCTGGACTGCCAAAAAACTGTGGCAAGTCTTTCAAAGTAGGTTTTTTGATCCCTTATTCATTCCACCAAAGCCAGAAGACTTCTTGTATAAGCCCAGGACCAAAGAGGCACATCACCTCACCTCTTTGGTTGCAGCCTCCATTGGAGATTTATTTTCTCAGCGCACAAGTGCGTTTTCTAACGTCACAAGACCATATATAATACGGATGCTGGGAAACATAATCCTAGAAAACTTACATCGAACCCTCTGTGAGTTTCCACTAACAGCAGCATAAGAGCTCAGGTATAAATGAAAGCTCTTGATCCTCAGCTCTAAGCAGCTGAGCCACATTAACTTATCAACCTCTTGAAATTTTTGTCATCTTGTACTCAAAAGCTTTGCCACAAACACCCACCAAACCCAGGGCAGCTGGGCTGCGGGAAAGGTCAGTCTTGGAGCCCCAAACCTGCCCCACTAGCCCAAGCTAATCTCCTTTAAGTAGTCCACTGCAGAGGGTTAATGTAGGTCTTGTTACCTTCGGGGGGGGATTTTGGCCTCAAAGTGTCTATAAGCTTAAAAAACAGAAGGCAAACAAGCCTAACATTCCAAACAGAGCTTGTAGCAGCCAGCGGGATTTACCATGGGTATTAAGAAGATTGTGGCGTGCATGTACTGGCATCGTGGCAAGCAGACCCTCTGCCCCCGGCACAGCCACGTCCAACCCTGCAGCATCGCAGACCTGGAAACCGTTTCTCCCTTTGTTGCCTTTTTAGCAGCCCTTGTGTGAGAAGAAATCGCAAGTTACCAAAATATAATTTATTTCCACATACTCTCCCCATATTAGGTCGGCATCTCGGTGTCATTTTTTTTTTTCCAGATGATACACGCTGTGGTGGCGGAAAGCCAGCTGGATCACTCCTCCTGACAACATATTTTTGCAGATTATGCAAAAATCGGCAACGTTTAGCTTTGGAGGAACATCACAGCTGTTCCCCTTACCCTGTCCAACCCAGTCTCAAACCTGCAACAGGTTTCATTTAGGAAGGGCCCAAAGTGCTCTAAGAGTGGCGATTTCTACACACACGGCCATGTAACAAGTTACGTGAGAAACATAATAGCAGCGAAAACTGCATGATCAGGCAAGCTGAGTTCATTCGGCCTTGCCCAAAGGGATCACTCAAAAGCCAAGAGGCTCCTACTTCAGCCCAGAGGCTGAAGTCAAGGAGTCCTTCAACCACAGAGGAACCTTCTCGGCTTTGGTCAGGCAGAGCGAGGCTTCCCAAGAATATGGAACCTCTCTGGTGAGAGAAACCGAGATGAAAAAACTATTGACAGAGGCAGGGAGACTTATCGATGCACATTTAAAAGGATATTTTAATTTTAAAACTGGAGGGAGTATTGCACTTGAGAGTGTACAAAGTCTTATGATGGTCCAGTCATCCACAACCTGTAAACTCTTTGGTCAGTGGCTCATTTTGGAGCAGGTGCCTTCACTATTGGTCAGTGGCTCATTTTGGAGCAGGTGCCTTCACATAGTGCTAAAACCAGATTTTTTGCCCATCAGCAGGACTCTAATCTGCTTATTAATACATTAATCCTAACAGCAGTACATCACGATTGTTCAAACATATTTGTAAACACCTATATGGGAAAAATATTTGTGGAAAAACTTGAATATTCAGCTTGTAAATAAAATCAAACGTGATATCTCATCATTGCATGATAAACCAAATGAAGGTGTTGCAGTAAGTGTGTTAGAAGGAAACAAGGACATAGCATAACGAGCAACATAGAAAGTTTTTTAACGTGCACAGAAATACCCTTTAAAATAAAGCAAAAATGATTCTGACCCTG
>NW_009693883.1:24713-55848 GCF_000703405.1 Apaloderma vittatum | reverse complement strand
CCCCATTCCTACGGAAACTTTCACCCTGTACAAAGCCTGTAGACCTTCCAAGATGGAAAGAATTATTGTCCCCACAAAATACCAAAATAAAAAATAAAGGAGGAAAGAAAGAAATCCAGGTAAAAATTGTAGATAAAAATTAGGTTGCAGCCTCTGTTTGCTTAAGTATAAGCCTGCCATCCTGTCACCTAGGTGTATCTGCGCACCGTGACTTTATTTACACACATTTGTGCTGCGGAAAGTGAGGTCAGGTCCTGCTGTGGTCCCTACGCTCAGCTCAGGATAGCCAGCTGCTCTTGCTGACACAGCTCAGCCTCTACACCTTTCATTGATTTTTATTTTTTATTGTCCATTAGTACCATTTCCAGATTTCTGAAACAAGCTCTGATGGGGTCCCAGGGTTGCTACGTGTTACTCAATCCAGGGCTCAGCTGTCACGAGGGACAAGAACATCGGCAAAAGACTTTATGGCTAAAACTATTAAACCACATCAAATCTTCATTGATCTTTTCTGCCTTTTTCTTGACGTTCTACCAAGAGCCCTGCAAAAAAATGACAGGAGCTACTGAAAGGCTGGAAAAGGTTGAAGGACTTAAAGCTCGATGGCAGAACTTCTTTGCTCAAGTTCAGAATAAGGACAATCACAGCCTCCTGTGTAAGTCTGGAAAAACCTGTGGTCACTCCAAAACATTTGAATTATGTCCACTGCTCTAATAAGTTTATTCCATGGTGGATTGTTGGTGGCAGCGAGTAGGTAAGAGTTGCTCTAGAGTGACTTCTGATAAATCAGAATAACATCAGGAGAACAGCAAGTGACCACCAATGAGCTCTGCTCGCGTGACAACTATGACACAGGGCAAGGTTGCCCTTCGGGGAAACCCCACATCCTTTTGTAAGTGGCTTTTAATTACTGCTTAGGTTTGATCATACTATCAACGAGCTGCCTAGGATTTGTTGTTGTACGAAGTCAGAGACATATTTGTTCATGAGTTTCAGCGGAATTTGTGTTCAGCAAAGTACATCAGCGGAAGTAAGGTTGGCTTCAAACACCAGAACTGCAAGAGTTAAACTCTGACGGTTCTTCAAAGGTATTTGAAGAGAGCAGAGGTGGTGGATGTGAAAGGAAGCAGCACACGGGAGGAAGGAGGGATCTGCACAAAGGTTTGGTTTCACTTGCAAATGCGCGGATTATCGATGTCCTCAGCTCCCATCTATTCGAGGCAGAGAGCTGCCAACAGCCACGTTTGATGGGCAAGGGGAATAATGAATTTCTTATCACGGAGAGATGTTATTTCTCGGATCTAATCTTCACTGATATTGGCAAAGAATTTCCACAGCCCCTTCATCTACTCATATTGAAGTCGTATTTTTTTAAATAATACAGGAAGATTTATTTTCATTAGGAGCTCTGAGACAGGTCGTTGCCTCCAGTTTGCCCAGTGATGGACATCCAGGAGTCAAACCTCAGCAATGATATCTCATGCAGGTGATGTCAAATACCTCCTATGAGGCATAGAAAGATCCCGGGCTAGAAATCTTGAGCTAAGTAAGTGTGACATCTCAACAACAGTGAGTGTGAAACCCTAGCCTGAATCCTCCACACTTCCAATGTGTGTCAAGGTGTGTGGGAGGTCCCAGGGCAATAATTTTCCAAGTGCTGTGTTGAACTGGTATCAAGCCCATTTTTCATGGAAAAGAAATCTCTCCCCTTCGTTTGCCAAAGCACAGCCAGGGTTGAAACTCCCTGAGATGAGATTTGAAGGGTTAAATACTTGCTTCTGCTCAAATGTGTTGCAAAAGCATTTGAAGCGATTATTGCATGAAAGGAGTGGAGGTGGTCTTTTTTTTTTTTTTTATTGAGAGTTGTTAAAACTAAAAATTCCCATATACTCTCACTTCCCTTTAGAGGTCTACTGGGGTTGGTTTATTCCTCCTCTTTGATATGCAAATGGGCAGCTTGCTTTCCCGCGGGGGACACTGGACGGTGTCCAAGGAACACAGAGGAGATGTCCTGTCAGGAGAGCAGCGTGGCCGCCTCGAACCGTCCTTGGGCAGCACCGAGAGCCAAGCTTGGGTTTTGGCTTAAAAATAAAATACCTTTGTTAATAGGTTTTCTTTCCAATATAAATGTTTATATATTTACCCTGCTAGTCATCGCTGCTGGCCAATGGCAAGAGCACAACAGTTTAGCTGTTCCTTTTTGGTCAGCGCGTTACTAAACTTGTGTTCCACTTCTGAAGATGCTATTTATGCTGCCCTTCATTTATGTCATCGAATAGAGGTTATTTAGGCAGCATTTAAACCGTTCAGCTACAATGAACGGCCATATTTTTAGAAATGGGATATATTTATTTCTACTGCACAGGTTTCTCATTACTTTTCTATCTGGCCCATTTTGTGGGGAAAATACAATTTAGTCTCTATTTTCTGTCCCTTTAAATTCCACCATTACTCACTTTCTTGTTTTTCTGCCTTTTCTTTTCACTGACATAATGGAGTACCGATAAAAAAAGATTAAATGGTACCATAAAGTTTTATTAATGCCTTACATCATTGATATCTTCTCTGTATTGATAGTTCCACATCCATTATTGCTACTTAGGCATTTAATTAGTGATTCATACAGTATGTTGTAAACTACAGTATTAGCGTTAACCACCGATATAAAAGCCCCCATTATGTAAAAACTCTTCCCAATATCGTAATTGGAGTGAAGTTGCCCACTTTAACTGACTTGAATTAGATTATTATAGATTAATTTATAAAAAGTTACTTGTAAAGGACATTGAAGATCATGGAATATTAAGAGTGGAACTTCATTACAATAAAATGGACTTCAAGAACAATGGCACTGTCTGAGTTTTATATAAATCCATTACAATCTTCTTGTAATGGGAACAATAACTGTTTTATCTGGCAACTCAGTGATACTTAAGGACAGAAAGACAGACCGTTAAAAAGGACGAAATGTGTGGAATTAAAGGGAGGACGGGCACTTAAATCCTGGATAAAGCAGCAGAGAGAAAATGTGCTCTTTGCAGAGGGAATGTGGGTAAGAGCACAAGATATTACAGAGATTCTTAACGTGGAAGAAGTACACGGAATTATTCAGAGGATGAATGTCAGAAAGTCAGTCCAGACTAAGGGGAACTCTGAGGAAACCATTAATGCAAAGGGAGTTTTTTTCCGTATTTATGTCACAGTAAAAAAGAGAACAGAATTCAGGTTGCATCTCCCAAAAAAGTTGTCCACGTTTCTGTCTGCCTTTTCCCTCCTACCACCATTCATGTTATTCCACTCAGCTCAAGAAATCACTTGGCTGGGAACACAACTCTGCCAGCCACTTTGTTTGACCATTTTGTATCAAATAAAAGAAAACACCAAGCTTAGGTCTCGTTTTGCCATGAGTCAAAAGTCTCATAAATGGGGTCTTCCCTTGGGTAACTTCCACATGCCATCGGAACATTTCTGGTGAGGAGGAGGAGGATGCAGAAGGTCCTTCTGTGCCCCTGCTCCATACTTTGTCCTTTACCTCCAAGCCACCCACTCTTTACCAAAGCCAAGACATGAAGAGATACCAGTCTGCTCATTCCTACTCAGGGATTTCCCCTTCCTAAGGGTTATTCCAGGAAATCATCTCAACTGACTTTATAGAGCCTTGGTAGCACCAAGGACAGGTGAAGCATTTCAGACTTTTTGGCTTCTGTGGGTGCAGATGTCTGTAATCTGTCCAGGCTTTAGGATGGGCAGAGTAATTTTTCTTCAGCTTTGCCCTTTTTAGAACAGTATCACTTTTTCTAACAGATAACCTGGACAACAACAGTCTCTCAAATTTCTCAAGTCAATTTTTACACGGTTGAGCATTCTCCTGCCTTTCAAAGAGAGGTCCTCCCCATCTTTCAAATTTAATAAACACAACGTGCAGAGGAGCCCAGTGTTTGGTCAGGGTTAGCAACGCCACGCTTGCCACCTGTACGTTTGCAGGCTCCCTGACCAAGCTCATCTAGGAAGCAAGAGACCTCCCAAAATCAATTCCATGAGTTAACCAGACAGTCCATCTGGCCTTACCACCACCGGATAGGTACTGTTTCACAGGCAGCATCGTGATAAGAGCAATGTTTAGAAAGGGCACGGAGTTGGAAAATACCGGAGCCACAGGACAATGAACTGCCCACCCCAAGGGCAAGTTCAGGAGAGCATCCCACAGTGACACAAGCCATGTTGACTTCTACATCTGCATGTGAGGTCTCCAGCCAGTCTTTGACACGTGCTGTTCCTGTCACTCATCTGTTGGACATCTCTCATCTTTCTGAGGTGTTTTTTTGTTGGTTTTTTTTTGCCACACATAGAGCTTCTGCTTCCTTCAGGGGTTTGGGGCTCTTATGCCCAACTTGCTTCAGATCTGTTAAATTCCCTCTGAAGAATCTGACTCATCTGTTTGAATTCAATCCATTTTCCAGTCTTTCTGATCACTCGCCCTTAATACACCCAGAAGTGAGGCTGTCAGTCAGTGGGGTGTTCAATTGAGCATGCAACTTGTCCTGAATGGGCCAAAAGAAGGCTCTCAAGCTTGCCTCAACTCTCTGCACTGATTTCCCATATAATACAGAGTCAGGTTAGGGCCTTGGACTCTAGCTTTTGGCTGGCTTTGGAAAATCACACACCGAGAAAAGATTTATATATAAAGGATTTTGCCCCCAAAGCTATCAAATAGTAGCTGTGGAGGATGAGAAACTGAGTTCTGTAGGAAAAAAAAAAATCAGAAATCAATTCCTAATTGTTTGTATTAGAGCATTAATTGCTTAATTAGCCTTTATTAAAAAAAAATAGAAGAGAAAAAAGATACCCAATATTGATGCCTATCCCTGGGACAGGGAGACTCTCTAGCTCTATCTCTGTGGGACACAACTTCCTTGGGAGCTGCTTCAGGATAAGAGGTCATGGATGAAAGCTCAAAAAAAAAAAAAAAAAAAAAGAGAAATAAAATACAGAACTCATTGCTTTCCAAGCAAAGTATCAGATACAGATCACCTTCAACATCAATTCATGTACAAAGAGAGAAATATCATTTCTGGCTATTCTGACTACTCCAGAGCTCTAGTTAACAGCGCTCGGTGTTCCATGGCTAATTTCCTGCTCTCTCCTCCTGTCCTTTATCTGGGCTAACTAAACGCACTTCCATTGCGTCGCAGTGTTAAGATCACTTTTTTTAAGGTCTTTTGAGTCACGTGTATTTTTTTCCATCATCTCTGATACAGCTCAGAAAACAAAGTTTTGTTTTTACGAAACTAATCTGCAATTTTCTTCCCATTCCCAGCTCCCTCTCTTTATTTTGCATTTTGCTTTCCCTCCCTTCGGCGGATTCAAAACCATATATTTAAAAAAACCCAAAAACAAATAAAAAAACAACCTGAGTATGGCACAGAGAATACAATCTAGTTCCGCCTGTACTGTTCCTGCAGTCTCTCTGCGGTCATAAATTTTGTAGGCGAGCAGTAGAATGCAAAACACATTAGCAGCAACTCGCTGAAATCCCTGTGCTACAGGGTAAATAGGAAATGCAACTGCACATTTGCAATTTTGGCCAGCGAGGTGCCAGCACTATTCATTGATCTCATTAAAGGCCAATCTACATTCAGAGAAGAATAAGATTGATGAGTCGTTAGGCTCTTTAAACACACGAAAAAGTTACCAACCCCATCGTGTGGGAGCAGCCCAGAGAGAGGCAGGAGAGTTTTTTCTGCTCCTTTAGCCTGATGGTGATAATCCCTCAGTAACATGAGCACAGCCTCCTCCCATCCCAAAAACTGGGCGTTCATCTGCTCCGACACTTAAGGATAACTCAGGTATAGATACTAACAATATATTTTAAATTTCATCCATCCTAGCAATTTAATTCTTACTTTACTATTAAAAAAAAAAATCATATTTTTGTTCAGATCTCTTTTTCTTAAGCACAGACAGGTCTATACCAAGCACCCTCACCCACACAGAGTTCAACCCAAACCTTAGGGATGCCTCTTTCTGGGGGCCTGAATCTTTACCCCAGGTCTGCCACAGCCTTCATCGGCTTTGGAAAATGGGATTTGTCTCTCTAGTCTCGAGTTTCCTCAACCCAAAAATGGGGATAAGAATACTTGCCCAGCTTTGGAGACCAGCAATGTAAAGCACTCCATTGGTGCAAGGTATTACTGTGTTGATGATGATGAAATAAGCTTTCACACATTGCTAAATTATTCAAGAACATCTACTATAGTTTCACCCCTGGCAATCCCAGAATGCACCGCGGTGCCATTACTCTGCAGGGAACAGCAGTGTTGAGTAAATGGCTATGAAACTCATATATTAACCTCACTTGGTGGCTGGAATATTCATTTCTTTGAGTCATTTTGAGCAAGAAAAGAAAATCTTCACTCTTAGAAATCATCTTTAGCTGACACATTAAGGGGCAGAGCTGAACAAATAATTTCCAATGAATAATGTGATGAATTTATTTTCCTTTTCCTCTGTCCCCCAGCAGACTGGGATTTCCTCAAATGTATTTGTTATTCAAATGTATTCAACAACTATCCTTTGCAGTGTTTTTCTTCTGTGTTTATTGTGCCTGAATGTGCACAATACACTTCTTTCCTTTTATTTCCAGCTGTGAGCTTTGGTTTGGAGGTTTTTTGGGGGGTGTAGGTGGTGGGGCATTGCTTTTATTAATCACCCAAGTATTTAATGGAGGAGAAAACATCAAATTGGCAACATCTTTATAATAGAAAGTGTTAATGATGTACAATGGACTGATGTACCTATGGCAAACACCCTGCCCAGACTGAGCTGCTGCCTTAATCAGGATATTTTGAGGTTGTTTTTTTTTCCCAGTGTCCTTGGTGGCTGACATATAAAGGAGCAGGTAAGACACGCTGTATGTTAAACATGCTATCCACAAGCTGTTAGTCGCGTACGAGCTAACGCTCAGCATTTCGGCGGAGCCCTGCACCTTCAAACCACCAAAGCACAGACTCTGCAACAGAAGGAGACGAACTGCCGGGGATTTTTTTCGCCGTTTGGACAGACTCTAAACGTGTTAAGAGAGACGTCTTGTCAAGGAGATTTTCAGTTTTGTTGTTTCCTTTATTCCAAACTAGGGGGTTGGCACATTTTGGAGCCATCCTAATGTATTAGCAAAAATATGGCCTTGGCCGTTATCCTTAACTCTGATGTAAACCTGGCACAGGACATTTCCTTTTTCCTGCTGTAAGTTTTCTTCTGTAAAAAGTGGATGTATCTCCTTTTGAGAGTTATTTCAAGACCCCCCCAAGACCCAAGTATTACAGTCATTTACAGATATGGAGTTCAATGAAGGAAAGAGACTTCCCATCAATGAGTGCACAGAGATGTATTTCGTGAGTTCAGTGAGTAAATCAAAGCCATAACTTGTACATTCATGCTTAAAAAAACAAATTATAATAAAAAAAACCCAAAACAAACCCACCTCTGAGCACATATACTGCAACGTATGAGCTGACTTTAGTATCTGCTGACGTTTCCCGTGGTGGTTCCTCTGTACCAAGAGATACCTGAAATAACATCTTATGTATTTTATACCACAGGGTTTGATACCGAAGAGCTTGGCTATACGAAGAGAAATCAATCAGGTAATCAATAAACTGGGACTGTGACATATTAATAGCCATCTCCCATCATTAGCAGAGGATAACCCATTATCTGATTAATGAGCAAAGAAATGGAAAATATAGGTTGGTTTTTTGCAAGGCAACTTTTTTTTTTTCCCCCTACAGCTTCATTCAGAATGAGGAGGTCAAATTTCAACATAAACTTAGAGGTCACTTCTTTCAGAAACCTTCTTCCATCTTTAATTAATCAGCAGATCATCTCAAGACCTGCCCCTACCAGAACCACTCAGTGGCCAGAACTACCTCTTTGGCAACTGAAATTGAAATAATTCAATTATTTCACTGAAATGACAATATCTCAGGCACCTACTGGCCCATGCCCAATGAATTCTCCCTTCTCCACATGCTGAAGAAAGGCCAGAGATGGTGCCGGTGCAAAGCTTGGAGCGAAGTGTGCCAGGTCCGGTTCCACAAAAATGGCATTTTCTGACCCTCCCTTTCATTTCTTCAAAGTTGCTTGCCATCGGTCAACTTCACCCACACAGTTTTGGCTTTCGTCGAGGCACTTCTAAAAGAGGAGCCACCCAGAAAAACTTGGGGGGCTCAGAAGTGGTACTATTGCTGTGTGCCCCATCTGCAACGAGTCCCCCGTGCCCGCACGGGCAGCCTCATGAAATACTTTTTTTTTACCTCAAGCTTTCAAAAGCGTTTTCCTTATCGAAACAAACAGAAACTTAAAAGTGAGTCCCCTCTCAGTCTCCACATCTCCAAAAGCCCAGGGAGTGGGAAGGAAACGTTTCTTTCAGCAAGATACTCGTTTCCCCTCGCCTTTGAATTCTTAAAAGAAGAATATTGTTTCATACTCTTCCAAATCTGCTCGCCCTTCCCCGACTCTCACCTTACCTTCTCTTCCTCCCTTTTCTTGATGACTATTTTCTTTCTTCCTCACTGTTTTTCTTTCTTCTCGTCTTCTCCTAGCTCCGCTCCTCTTGTTTCAACCATCTGGTTCTGCTCTCCTTATCGGTCTCCTTCCCTCTGCTGCAACCCCTCATTTTCCCCCCGCTCGCACCTTCCCTGTCTTTGTCTCTCCTCGCCTTTCCACTCCTTTCCTGTCCGATTTCCCCCAAGGTTTTCAAAACGAAACACAGCCAGGGCCCGTTTTCCCTTCCTGCCTGCTATTAATTGAGTGTTTCATGAATTCTCCCCTCCTGGTAGAGGCTTTGCCACTTTCTTTTTCTTGCTGCTAAGCTAGATGAGGACGGCACCAGACAAATCACAGAAAATTTGGAAACCGCGCCACGGAAAAGCCAACTGAGATGAAAGTCACAGTTTCCACGAGAGGGTTTTTTCTTTGGTATTTCAGAATTCTTTTTAATTTCTTGACTATTTTCTGCACTTCTTGAAGTCGGAATTTAATATATATATATAAAAAAAAGCTTATCATGAACCTTTATGCATATTCAATGGTGAAGCAACAAGTCACTAAATTGGGAGCCTTTTTGTCTTCTTATCGTGCGAATCTATTCCTGAATGCTAACAAGCAGGTCTTTATACACTTCGTCCACTTGATAATAGACTCGTAATCTTATCACGATGTTTTCTTGAACTTGAACCAGGTGTACAAAGTTAAGGCTGGAAATATGGGAAATTACTAAATTATATAACATTGCAGAGATATTACAAGGAATTTCTTATACTTCGCAGCGAAATATTGCCAATTATTGTAGCTGTCAATTTAACAATAGGCTTATTCACTATGGTGTTTGATTAATGTGAAATTATTCAGTTGGCTACCTTGTAGTTGGCCTATTTTTGTGTCCAATTAGTATGCTAATAATGGTAATTATGTTCTATACTGCATGTCTCATCACCTAGAGGGTTTTTAAAATGATAAAATAATGAGAATAAACAAGCTGATGCTGACATTCACTGGGCCATTCTAATTACTTACTGAGAGCACACTAGGGAATCAACACTCAACCAAAGAAAATGATTCTTGCTTACTTTGTTAAAACTACTCTTTTCAAAGAGCATTAATAGTTTGCTGCTGTTTTCTTTATTACAAGGGACTGCGCTATTTTCCCTTTTATTTGCCCTGTTAATGTACGGTAGCAGGAAAAAAAAAATTATAATCAAATTACGTTTGACTGAAGCGATAGCGGTTTGCAGGGGGTGCCAGAGCAAAGAAATAACTAAACGCTGCGTTATCCACCTTTGCAACGGCCACCATTTATTCCTTCACCGCACGATGAACCTTCCTCACCGAGGGGTTGCGGCATTTTTCCCCATGTGCTGGTATTGCCACAGCCCAGCTCCCCCCCAGCCTTACAGACCTCCTGGGAGGTTTGTTCACTTATATTGTGGTTTTCTCTTCGATTTTCAGTTTGCTTTTTTTGTTGCTGCTGGTTTTGGTTGGAGTTTCTTTGAGCATCAGATGTTTGGAAGTTTTACGCCCCGCAAACCCCTATTTTCTGATGAAAGCTTTTGCCATGCATAAGGAGCATTATCCTAATCAATAAATAATATTATCCCAATAAATCAATAAATAATATTATCCTAATAAATCGATGAATAATATTATCCTAATAAATCAATAAATAACATTATCCTAATAAATCTATAAATAATATTATCCTAATAAATCAATAAATAGTAAACACTTGTTTATACCAGCAATGCCTGGCACCTGTGTGGAAACACACAGACACCAGAAATTCATACATAGGGTTTAATAAAATATGTATTTCTTACTCCTGTCTTATTCTACAGTAACAGTACGACGGATCACCGGCTCCTTCAGAAAAGTTTGCCCAGGAAGGGAGACATCTGTTGCATTAACAACAGAGTAAAGTGTCAGGGTTTGACAGAGTCAGGAACAGAATGTAGAACTGAGCAGAGCATGGGGCAATTGTGAGTCCTTTATATATCGGTTCAGGATTTATGCAGAGCTTCAAAGTTTTTATAATTTTTTTTTTTTTTTAAAGAATGAAAAGTTGGGTGATGTGCATTCCATAACTAAAAAAGTTATTTGAAAAGTTAGCCTCCCAGGTGCAAAAAAAGCTGTATGGAAACCGAGGGTTGCTGTCCGAAGGCAGGGAACTTGCAGACGTGAGGCAAACAGACCAACAGACACCAGTTTGCCAGGTATGTCCCGATCCTCAAAAATTAATTGATTGTGCAGAAGGAGAAACATCTCCAAGGTTTTGAACACAGGCTGCCTTGGGAATTCTATTTAAAACTAGGAGTTACGACTAAATAGAAGTAAATAAATGTAATAGATGTAAATCCCCATCAAGACAATATAAAGAAAAAAACCAGCTTGAGCAATGTTGTATTTATATTGATGCTAATATTTTACTCCACATAGTAGTAAGCTTTAAGACAATCCATCGGAAGTCTAGGGTAATAGTTGTAAGCACTGTTTGTTGACACGGAGCAGGGGCTGGTTTTAATAAAGGATGTAATACGTGACATGTTAACAGGGAGTCATTTGTGCACCATATATTGGTTACTCCTTCCCTGTCATTTTGAATTATGTCTCAATACATCTCGCTTGTTAAAGGAACTAACTACCAGCAAACAAAAAGTTACTATAATCCAGAAAAACAGTAAAAAAAAAAAAAAGAGATAAAGTATTGCAAATACATGTTCTACACAAGATACCAGCTATATGTTCAACTCAAATACAGCTGCAGTGCAGAACAAAAAAAAAATAAATAAAAATCGGTGGATGTGCTTGCTGTCCCTCCCCACCTCTGGCAGAAAAATTATACCCTCGTCTCATTTAGTACGAGCTTAATTTTTTTTTTAATTTCTTTTCGTTGAATAATCCCCAATGTTTATTTTCCACCCCACGGTACCGGTGTTTATGCAGGGAGGCTGCACGCAGCCAGACGCCCCTTTGAAGAGTCGCAGGAATATTCCAAATTGCTGTTGGAATTCTGCAGCCTTCTCATAGATACGGGAAACCTGCCTGAGAGTTGCTAATTATTTTAGACATGTCTTTTTTTCTTTTTCTTTCCTAATTTCAGAATGGCACGCTAATGAAGAAAAGGGGAACTCTGCAAACTTATTTGAAATCGGTGATTATTTGTGCCTTTTGCCCATCAGGGTGATTACCAGCAACATTTATGCCACAACTGCTAAAGAATTATCACTTTAATTCTTGAGAGAGATGAATTTGGAGCAACAACTTCCCTCTGAGCTACGTTGAAAGTGTTGAGCGTAGAGTTTAGGAGAGTCAATGCCTAAAAGAAATGCAGCAGCAAATATCTTCTCTAATCTTAAACTGGTTTTAAAAGGAAGCCTGAACAAGCAAGAAGGTAATTTTATAGGGAAAGCTGGCAGCGCAGGAGCTAATAATTAACGGCTGTACAAAGGTGATCGGGATCAACTCATCTGTAAATCCTGTAACTTCTGGTAAGAGAAGAGTTGTTATAAATGACAAATCATGCCAAGCTGCATATACCTTCTACTTGACGATAACCTCAGCAATTAATGTCTCCCAGTAAATTCTAGGGCGATATCTTTGATTTAGCGTGCAATTTAACGCAATATACATCATTAGCTTTGCGAGCTTTCACCAAATTAATTAGCGATTAGGAAGTACAAATAAGTGCATTCATGTAACAATAAATATAAATATCGAGATCTGTATATAATGCTTGCAGAGATTATATATATTATTTATGCAAACATTCTTATGGTATGTAAATCTTAGAGGAACGGGAGGGAAGATCAAAAGAAAGGCAAATCCTACTCCTAACTTTTAAAAATGAGATTTTTACTAAAAAGCTGAACTATTATTGATATGTAGGTATGCTGAATTATATTGTGCAGTGCTTCACCCAAAGCCACAATATCAGAAAGCTGGTTGCTAGAAATCTAGGTTCAAACCTGAGAAAAATACAACAACAAAAACAACAACAATAAAAAAAACAAACAAAAAAGCCCTGAAGAAAATGTGAACTTAGTTCTGATACTTCAAATCTCAGTGAATACAGACCTGAAGACTGATTTTCAAAGTCCAGATTGTTCTCTTAGCATTGGCTGCTGGTGTAAATCAGAGGTTTCTAACGCTGGCTAGCAAAAGAAGTTGCTATTTCTCACAGGTGCATTATTGATCAGTATTTGCTGAAATTTTGTAGAGGGAAGAAGAAAACTATTTTTTTTTGTAATATGAGAGACTTCAGGAAAAATTCTTTTTTTTTTTTTTTCCTACTTTCTGATGAATTATCTATGAGGCATATTTTCCTTTTGCTACCCTAAGGGTGAGGTTTGAGGGGTTTTTTATTACTTATTTAAATTTGCATTGCTTTTATCAGTTGAATTTCGGAGTATTTCTGCAACTGAGATAAGCACCTACATAGGTCCCTGCAAGTTGGCTCCATGTTAACAACATCCCCTATGTAAAAACTCAGCAAGTTCCAGATGTGGAGGGGAAAAAAAATGGTTCAGAAAGCTACAGAAATCCAGACAGGCTTTTCTAGCAAGTCAACCAGCTCCCAGCATCTAAGATCAGGATCTCCCATCATTTTTTTTGACAAAGTCCCACTATCACACACCTGAAAGCCCAGGGTATTTGGGGCTGAATTAACTTTTCTTGCTAGTAGTGAACATCTCCGTAGGATATGCGGGGAAACACCTGCGTTTAACATCCTCTCAGCTCCCTAAGCTGAACAGAGGTGTCACAAGAGAGATGGATGCTACATAAAAAGTAGGAGACTATTTCCCCTGAGTCTTCTGCTCACCCTCTCCACATATTAAACAAAAAGCCAAAAGGAAGAGATAAGTCTTTTTCTTTTATTTCTCTAAAAATCAGAATTTGGATAGAGCAGGACAACAAAGTGCAGAAGAAGTGACATGACCTTCATCCCCTACAAGCGCTGTCGCAAACTGCGAGCAGTCAGTCACCGAGCTATTTGTATTTTATGCCATTTTAAGTCTGGCCTCTCATGTATTTTTGCAGTCTAGCATCTGATTTCCCAGCACATGACATCAGCAAGAAGCGGAATAGATAAGTATCTTCCACCAAAACATAGTTCAGTGACCTAAATTACATATTCAGCAATGGGAACGTCGCGAGTCCTAAATCTCACAACCATCTCTTGGGGATCAAAGGCTGTTTCTGCTATGGCAGCACTTTTGGGATGAGGAGTGATCCCTTCCTGAGGTCAGACTCTCTCCTCCGCTCCCCAAGATCAGCCATAGCAGTGTAATGGAAAAAGAAACATAGAAACAACAAAAAAATTACACCGAAGCCATTAATTAATGTAGGTTACAAGCCACCTTCGGACGTTTCCCTGTGCAAGAGCAACGCAAGCATCAGGGCATTATGTTCCTTCTCTGGGTTGCTGCTTTTAGAAAGGTAATTAAATCATTCAACATATATTGTTCCATATACGAAAGTATAAATTCAGTCCCGATTTGTCCACACAAACACTGCCTCACTTCAAAACAGGCAGCATGTTGTTAACCCCTCCATTATTAGCCAGCGTTGGGTTTTTCTCCTTTCAAGGCTGCAGAGGTAACGCATTAGGAGTAACATTTTCGGTGGATGTGAAAGACTTAAGCTCCTGTTTTCCATTGACATCCCTGATATTAAGGATAAAGTTTATCCTTTACTTGACCAAACTGTGTGTAAAGTCATTGCAAACCCAGTGTAAGCAGCAATAGAAGGAGGTAGAAAAGTAGAGTCAACGCTGCTAAACGCTCAGAGATGGAGGATCTGACAACCAATGCTCTCCCCACAGGCTCAGGTTAAAAGCCTTGGCAAGGAAGCTAAACAGAGAGCAATTGAGTTTTTATTTTGAAATTGAAGATGCGTTTTTAAGATGCTTCTCTTTCCTTGTATGTTTTACTTTGCAGGGAAAACGTTTGCTCTGTTAGGAATTCTCCCCTAGCCCTACTCGGCCCCCAAACCCAAATATTCTCCCCCTCCGGTAATTAATTACATAGTTAAAACACAACTGCCATTCCTTTGCTGGAAACAATCAGCGATTGCTACTACCCAGTGCTACTCATATGCATTACTTCAATGCCAAGAGCTCAAACCTATTCTTGGCTGGGAAGCGGCTGCCGGGGGAAGCGTCGGTCCCCGCAGCATTCCCTGCCTCCCTGCCAAAGTAATTGGGGCCAGGCAGGGAGTACCCAGGCACTGGGAAGCCTGCACATGCCACTGGAAGTACAAAATCAAGTGTTGCAAGCCATTAGTGAGCTGTCATTAATTGTTCTCCTGGCAAATGAATGAATGAGTATCTCGGAGGGAAGAATTCCCACCTTCTCCCAGTAATAATTATTTCTGCCTGCCTGACAAGACATCTCAAACCGGGAAATTCACACAGAAGGAAACAAATCCCTGTTTTATTTTGAGCCTTGTTTAGGCTTGTATGGCACTTGAAGTGTGTGCCATGGAAGTGGGTTAAATGAACTGCCAGCAGTTTTATTCCCTGGCAATTATTTCTCATGCACAGCCCTCCTAGCACATGATAAGCAACTGGATAAAGCCTTTTCTCCATAACAAGAAAAACATTCACAGCACTGACAGCCCTCAGACCCCTACAAACACCCCCTTTCCAAGCTAAAACAATCTTAAACTGAACAAGAGATCATACTGCAACATTTAAAAAAAAAAAAAAAGACACTCATATACAGCAATTTAATTTTAATAACCAAACCCTCAGTTTTATAGAGAAGGCAGCTGCAGCCCTCAACTTAGAGGCAAGATAGAGACTTTTGGGGGGGGTTGGAAGAAGGCTTCTCCCAAAGATTTGGCGTTGCTTAATTGTAATTTGTCAGATGGGAAAGTTCTGAGTTGTGATCATTTTCTTGGAAGATGCTGATTAGCAGAACGATACCCCGTGGCCCCAGCTGACCTTGCAGCCTCTCTTAGCAAAGCAGAAAGACCTACACACAGCATCCTCACCGGTGTTTTTTCCTCCAGCAAAGAGAAAACACCAACTGCTCATAAATGTCAGTAATGTAAAAGCTCTGTGAAACATCAGAGGGAGGGGAAAAAAAACCCACACACAAAAAATTAAAATCCTCTCCTCTCCTAAATATTTCACCCTTAAAAAAAAAAAAAGCAAATAGCAGGCTGAGCTTTACAGCTCACAAGTGCAAAACCTCACCTCTGGCCAGCTGTTTTAATAAACCCTGGACTGAGGCAACCAGGAAGTTGTTGTTGCTGCTGGAAGGTGGCGTTTGTGTGAGCTGTTGGCCAGCAAAGGGCATCCAGTCTACGTCTGAAGGACATATGGTTACAGCTATATTGAATATTGATCTATGCATACTGCACTGGCAATAAACTCCATAATATGTAGTTGAAAATTCCAACTCGAACATCCTTCCCCTGAAGGCTCAAGGACAGGGTGGGGAATCTGATCGCCTCTGTATACGTGACATTTCATGCACATCTTGGAGTTAAACAGGGCGGAATATATGATCTGCGCAGAAAAGGGGAAAGCTAAAAGCCATTCTGCAGGTTGTTAGAAGCTGTAGTAGAAACTATTGCGTATTGTGCTACGTATCCCCAACACTTGAAGTGCACGTACAAATATAGATATCTTTTAAATTAATCAACTATTCTGAATAAGTTTTAAGAAGTACTTCAAGGAAGAACTTTTTTTTGTTTGGAAAAAAAATATAAAATCTATTAAAGAAGAAATAGTGTTTTGACTTGCAAGTTTACGGAGAGAAGTGACAGTTGTGTATCGATGTACAGGAAGCCTAAAGGAAAGCAGAGTCTTTTATGCCCACCATGCCACTATAGTTGAGAAGTTACTGTATGATTAACTCTCCTAACTGTCACTGCTTTGCCCTGTGAATCAGCACTAATAAATGACAGGAACAGGATTGACCGACTTCCATCTCTTATCAAGGGGTAATGGATGTGGTGCCTCAGGTGTCACTTGGATACTATTTTTCATCAAAACCCAGTAAATTATGCAACATGCTGGATACGTGCTTCTTACTGCAGGGGGGTTTATACCTGAGAAGGTTCAAGAACCTGAAGTCTTGAGAGCTCTTGCAAGTAAATTAAGACATTTGTTTCCATACTGACAAACTCCATTCATATTTTACATACTTCTGCAGTAGAAGAAAGAAAAAAATTCCTTATTTTGTCTCCAGTGCCTGTTGCAGCAGCACTTGTACCTTGGACTTGATGATCTTAAAGGTCTTTTCCAACCTTAATGATTCTACAAGTCCCTATTTGCCCATCCACAAAAGCACAAAGCAGGAGCTTAGAATCAAGACTAGCTAGAAAAAAAAAAACACCTTGAGATTTCTAAATTTGCTTCTTTTTTTTCCGTGAGTCTCACAAGGAACAACACAGAACACACCAAAAAATACACGCAAGGGAATGGAACTCCTGCTGGCTTGCATTTCGGTTCCTCCATTACCAACATACTGCATCACCACCAAATTATGATTCAGTTGCCACAAAATAAATCCTTTATTTACATCCCGTCTTGCAATTTTCTCCTGACTTCAAGACTGACACTGTTTTTCTTTGCTCTCCCCTCTAACGCTGCCCTGTCCACTTCCCAAATGAATCCAACCCCCCGCTCTGCTCTTACTCTCCCCATGATGTCCCTTTCCTCTCCTCCAAATTTAAATCAGGCATCAACGTCACAGAATCAGGAGCTGAATGACTTGCCCAAGTCAGACAGATTTAGCCCATCAGCCCAACCTCCATTTCTCTAAGACTTCACATTTCTCTGAAATTACCGCTCTAATATATTCTATCGCCACCACTCTGCTTTCTGACACACAACGATCGGGCGTATTGAAAGTACATGAACTTAAACATGTGAAGAGGCAGAAAAAGAGCAGAAAAAACCTCCAAATTTAACAGAAGAAACACAAACACTTTGATGTTTCGCATTCAGCTGCGCTGAGCGATGGGTGATAGCGCAGGGAACCAGGCACCCAGTTGTTACATTAACATTAAGCTCGTTCTACTAGAAAAAACACACAAACATGAAACCCCTTCATTTTAATTCGCTTTTTTAGCAGTGCAAAAGTTTAAAACTCCAACACTGCCTCAGTCTCTTTGTGGTCCATATCTTACCAGCCACACAAGTAGCTCAGAAAAACCTTTGGGGAAGAAGAGATGGGGCATCCCCAGGAGCCACCATGGTCACTATATTTTGAGGTTTATGGACAGCTCTTGGACAAATTTAATATTCCCTGTCTTTCCCAGCTGTTGTACTTGCACATCTTCACTGCTTTCAACATAATCCACAAAGAGACCTCTTGATATTTTGGTCAGCCAGAGGATGAGAGATGCCATGAGCTTGGCACAGCCGAGTTGGAAGTTTTTGAAGCAGAACATCAAAAATATGACTTTACGAGGAACAGAATCAGTTCTGGGGAGGATATAAGCAACTAACCACCCCGTGTCACACCCTCCTGCCTTTTCTGAGAAACTGTGAAAAAAAAGAGTGGAAAACAAATGCTGGGAAAAGCATTCAGAAAAACAGGATGCCTAATTCTTCCCTTAAACCACCATGCTTAGGTGCAGGTCAGCCTCCAATGGCAGCACACGATGATGGAACAAGTTGACCTTCTCTGGCATAGACATGATTTCTCAAGCGAATTAACCTTTTTCTCACCTACAGACAGAACAACAAAAACAAAACAAACAACCCATAAATCAACCAGTAAACCTGTTATTTTAGGAAAGACATAGTAGTGAAGTAAATTCTTCCAATATAGCCTTACATCATTCATACAGACAGAAAAACAATTACAAAGCAAATCAGATCCTTTCTTTAATTGATTGTACTCAGAAGTTCTTCCCTTAAGAAGAAAAGTTGCCCCCAAAAAATAAAATCACCAGTATTTCAATTCCAGGCATCAGTGAAAAAAACATAATTGCCACTGGATTGCTGTTTTTTTCTTTTGAGCAGTCTCTACACTAATAAAATATATTAAAAGAGTCTTTGTCAATCCTTTCCAAAAATGAAGCTTCTAGGTATTGCCTTGGGTTATTACATGGGCTTAAGGGACCATTAAAAACGGAACCTGTATTTTCAGAGGGATATTTTTTGTGAGTGTTTGTTTTCCATTTTTGTTGTTTTGGGGTTGTTTAGTTGTGGTGGGTTTTTTTGTTGGGTTTTTTAAAGTTTCTTTCCTTGCAGAAAGAGGAAGAAAAATGCAACACAGAGTATGCCTCTCAATGCCAAGAAACATCAGAACTTGCGAGCACAGGTAGGAAATCCACTGTGGGCTTTGAAATGCAAAGTTAGAGGAAAGCAGCAGGTTTTAATAAAATAAAAATTAAAAAAAAAAAATTCAAACCCCTCCCATCACCACCATGATCAACCTTGGCCATATCTTGGTGACACTGAGGTTCAGGTCCACAGTGATGACAACTCTGAAACCCAGGCAGACATAAGCTAACTGAATCAAAACCTAATTAAAGCCATAGCGACCCTAGTTTTTCCTTCATTTAGCCCAAAAAGAGTCAACCCATGCTGCTCCTGATCATTGGACTTCAGAGCAATGCATTAATTCAGAGTTTTTGCCCTTTAACTTTAGCCTGGTGAGTCCAAGTCCGGTTTTCAGCATAGTCTTCCTCACAAAACAGTTGCCAGTCACTGTCCCAGCATCTCAGTCCACACACCAAAAATATCCTCACATGCCCCGTGACAAAAAAAAAAAAAAAAAAGGGGAGATACATCTCTAGTGCCCGGAAAAGTAACTGGTGAGGAAAAAAAAAACCAAACAAAAAGCTCTTTTCTCACAATCGTTCAAATAAAGTTTAAAATAAAGTTTATCACGATCTGCCCAGTCTCTTCCCATAATTTGCTCAAGAACTCGTTTCCATTTCATCTTTTTTCCAGATATGGGATCTGTCCCCTTGTCTTACATGCAGCCTCTCTTCAGTTCTCTCAGACTCTGCCTTGAATTGCTCGTTCTTATCTCCTAATTAAAAAGATGCAGTGATCAGGACTGAAACTGCATTACCTGACACAAAGTGGTCTAATGGAAAGCACAGCCCAAAGCAGAAATGTTTGCGCTGTGTCAAGTACTTGATTTCAGATCGCAGGGTAATTTGGCTAAGTTGGATGTTGACCTAGTGACTAAAATACTCAGGCAAAAGGCACCAGAAAGTGCTAATCCCTTCTGCTGGAAAAAGTTCATCATACTGAGGTTAAGTTAGAGCCCTGGCAGAGATATCATATAAATTTTTTTAAGTTATATTCCACTAAATGGTAATGCATTAAGTGAAAGAGGCTTCTCTTGCACTAAAAGCTTTAGTGCTCAGTATAGCTAATGATGAATTAGAGCTGGCCATGTAAATAAGCAAGATGTGGGTTGATCTGATTTTGCACTTTACGGAAAAAAGTGACAGATTAATCAATTACAACACACCACAGAAATATTTATTGTGAGAATCAGCAGTTAGAATTAGAGCTTTCTCCACCTCCAAAAAATTATTCTTTGTTTAAGAATACTCTTTCAAATTGGACGGAAAGCATGTGTTCTGACTGCAAATTCTCACTTGAGATTAAATGCTAAAAAAAACAACAAACAAACAAAATAACCACCAGAGGTTTAAGCTGTTTTCACCGAACACAAGAAATCTTCATTGTTCTTTTTGTCTGCCGCCTTTCTCGGGAAAAGCGCAGTATGTGGAAGATAGAAATGAAAAAGCAATGAAGGTAAAGACATGTTTTCATGTTGCACTTTATAAAAAATGTAATGCATTCAGATACATCATTTTACTGTGCTTGAAAGTGTTTCTTGAAAGCTCTTGGCATTTCATTTTTATTTTCCAAAACACATGTACTCAAGAATTATGATAAACAAATGAACGCAGTCATTCAATAGAGAGGAAGAGGAACGCTACAGCGAAACCCAAAACTTATTAAGCCATGACATTGATGAGGTCACTAAAAGTCAACATTTTATTAGATGTATTAATTACCTATGATAACATGAGGTCTAGATGAAGATAGGGAAGAGCAATACAGATACATTCAGGAAGTTTTGCCAAATAATCAATATGATATATTGATATGTCAATACGAAATATCAAAGATGTACATATGAAATATGAAATATCAAAGATGTACATATGAAATATGAAATATCAAATATCAAAGATGTACATTTAAAGGAAGAAGCCACTGGAAAAAGTTTTACATGTCTAGAAAAGTCCAGGGCTCATCTGGAGTCTGTTTCAAGATCTTTGTGTTGTACTAAAACGTAGGCTTTATGCTTATCAGCCCAAGCTCTCTCTTATTTAAAGAGGATTTTTGGAAGTGTCACGACTGCAGCTGACACTCCAGTATTTGTGGCAAGACTCGTATGTCCCAGTGCCTCTAGCAAGTTCTGTCTTTCTCCTGCTCTGGGTTCCTGCTGTGTTGCTGCTCACAAGTTCCAGGGTCAGCACCACAGATGTAGCTCACTCTCAGGGACAAACCTACCATGAGCCGCTGTCCTCTCCTGCCAGCCCGCAGATGTCTGCTAGGAAAGCCAGTCCTCAAAAATGTGATGGTTCTGGTGATTACTGCTGGGCTACAACTGTCTTCCCAGTCAACCTGAAGGCACATCTTCCATGGCTTTAATAAAAATTCTAGGAAGTGGAAAGCTCGCTGACCCACTGAAAGATTTTGTGTCCAAGGAAGTCGTGTAGCATCTAGCCTCCCTTCATCATCTGCTATTCCTCCTCCCAGCACACACTGCTGCTTGTCGGCCAGGCACAGCTACACCCTACGGTCATAAAACCCTCTCCATTCCTTGCACCACCACCCATCTCCAGTTTGCTTCTGCTGTTGGAGTGATTTTCTCTGAATTGTCCCTTCTCCTGGATCTTGATGACACATTTCCCATCATTCTGTGCTTGCTGCTGCCCTGAGCAGCCTCAGCATGATCCAGCCCAAGAACATTTTGCTAGATACTTGTTATGGCCATCACCACAGCCGAGTTGGCTCTCCTTGCTGCTCAAAGCTATTTCTTAGATTACAGCTACCTGCCAAAAATCGCTCTGCAGAAGACTGTCCTATGAGTAAATCTGAAGTCACGGGCAAAAGGCTGTTTTTCTCAGGTTTGTAGCATTTCTCTAATCCTTTCTCTGAGTGGAATCAAAACTGGATGCTACACTCATTCTGGAGAGGATCACCCACCAAACACCCTCGCCAGCAACTGAGTGTCCCTCCTTTTCAGCACAAGTCTCACTGGACTCAGAGCGTCACTGCGTTTGCAGAGTCACTTGTTGCCTGACAGCTGAGGAGTCTGTGTCTGTAGGGTGGGAGTAACTCCTCATTGCTAATTTACCCTTTGCAACTCGCGTACTACTGCAAAGTGAACTCCTGGTCCAGCTGGTTCCCAAAGCTACACGTTAAATGGGCTGATGCAATTTTACTTTTTAATTCCAACTCTAGTATGATCCAGCTAAGTGCTCCGCTCCTTTCCAAGCAGCACAGCCCGTGATTATATCTACTCCATAGCATGAGCTGCAAAAACCTTCCAAGGGAAGCGCTGTGCCCCAGGGCCAGCAGTGGGAGTCTCCCCAGTGTTCCTCCTGAACAGCTCCTCCTTGGCTGTCAAGAAAGCCCCAGTGCTGCAACTGCCTGCTCTCAGCCCTGTCAATTTTCCACTGAATTCATCCACTTTGGTCTGGACATCCGCTCAGAGAAAGAGTCCAGCTGTAGCCCGAAAGGAAAGAGCAACACTCCTGTAGGAAGGAAAATAGAGCTGCAACTGGCTCCTTAGTTGCTCCAAGCTAGGCAGGTGCTTAAAACGTTCAGCCGAGGCCATGCCAAAGGGACAGGCTAAAATTTGAAGAGGGGAAGATGTAAGCAACACTTGAGGATGTGAAAAAGCAATTTCTTTGCTGTGCACAGTCCTGCAGCAAGTCCTCGCTGCAAGTATTATTTTCATCATCTGAAGTACGTGTGGAAAGATGATGGCTTTTCATAGGGAGTAATTCTGGAGCAAGGCTTCTGAAACAGCAATTATGACTCGTGAGGCAAGTGTGGGGGAGAACCAGGGCTGCAGACTTTAAGGATTTTGCTAGGATTAATGTTCAACTCAAAGTCAGAAAAAAGTAGATTAGATTTTAGCAGAGCAAAGTTGGGAGACTAAGTGCAGGGTGAAATACAGCATGATAAAACTGGGGAGAGGAAGGACACAGAGGAAATAGAAAGTGTTCAAAGATAAATTAATGCATGCCCAAGGGTTACGCATACCACCTCACGGTAATTGCACAGGGAATGTTCAAGTTGTTTTTTCTATTTTATTTTTAAAGTCAGTGTGAAAGAACATAGAAATGTAAAAGTAATCAACAGTGGGGGGGGAAAGGCAGACACGAGTTATAAAACATCAAATACAGAGCAGGATTGGAACAATTGCATAATGAAGTTGAGAGCATAAAAAGCGATAAGAAAAGCAAAGGCAGTAAATGAAAGGGAACTTTACAGAGAGGTAATATAAAATTAGAACAGTTTTCAGGTACAGTGCAGAAACAAGAGGTTGGAAAAGCAGTCCAGATACCTGCCAGAGCTAGGGCAAGTTATACAAAGAAGTGTCCATGTTAAAAGACTGAAACGCTGCTTTATGATTTGGAAAGTAACTGAGATTTAAGCCTTCTCGCAGAGGATGACAGCACAGAAGAAACAAGCCCCAGTGTGTTTTCTGTGCTGCTGTGAATTAATATCCTCAGAAACCTTCCAGGCAGCGTGATGATGGCTGCTGGGCAAACATCTGCAGCAAGCTGACCTGGTTCTGAGGACAAGGTGACAGGCAAACATGACCTTTTGCCAAGAGGTCTCCTAACCTCAGCGAGCTCAGGCAGCCACAGCCACCCAGCAGACACACATGGACCTGCCAGAACCAAGGCTTCCATTCCTCAAAGTCCTAACACGAAACAGGTTCCAAAGCAACGGTCCTCAGAAAGGGTAAAAGAAATGCTGACAGCTTTCGCAGAAAGAAACTGTAATTAGGCTGCCTTCCCAATTCACAACCCCAACTGGAAGGAATGGAGCTTGCGTTTCACTCTGAAGTCACCAAGTCCCTCCTCGATGGAAATCTTTCCAATTCATGGACTAATGCACGTGACCCTGCAGGTCACGCAGGCGTTTCCTGTGTCCCAGGAGACATCACACGTGTAATAAGGTGCGCTACAGATGTTGGCCATATTTTCCTCCTTGGGCCTTCCCAAGACAGAACTCTTTGCTCCTAGAACCCAGGCAGAGTTTACCAAGAAACAGGCAAGCTTGCACACTTGCTAACCCTAGCCCAGCTTTTCTGCCTATAGGTTTCCCCTTTCTTGTCAAGGTAGAAGGGGTCATGTGGTCACCGAGAACACACAGGTTTACTTTTCATATCCCAGATTTAGCAGGGCAGCCTCAAATGTGACTCAAATGCTTCCCAAGGCAACTGTCTGAAGAAGCCCTATCCCTCTCTCTCTGCAGCTACCCAGTGCCAGGCTTCGTCGGGAGGGACAGACGCTGACCTAGATCCCGCAGTTACTCCTGATCATGGTTGTCTGCTCCATGGTTCCCCCAGCAGAAAAAAGTCAGATATCAAGCTCATTGATATTTGTATCTAACAAGTTGCCTCAGTTGTACTTAGAGCCTCAAGGTCATTTTAAAACTTAGAGAAACACCCTTGGTTTGGTATCTCTGCTTTACAAGTATTTCAATGGTTAAGGAGAATCATAAAGAAGTCACAGATGTTTCATGCCATGTGAATCTTTCTTTGAAGTTGTAAAAAAACCAAAATAACTCAGCAGGTCTTTTATCTTAAAAGTTTTACTGCAAAAAGTGAAGTTACCCATCTGGGAGCTCTGTATCTTCTTTTCTGCTGCCACTAGAGGGAGAAACCTATTCCTGGGATCTTACGGCTCCTAGGCTATTTTTGGAATAGAAGCAGAATTATTTCTGTTATACGGAAGAATGCTTGTCCCTGTACAATAAGCGTGGATAATACAAATGGAGAGCCTCTAAAAATGAAGTGGGATAAACATTTCCCCTCCCACCCTCAAATAAACTCCCATTACAATCCTCAAACCTTGTGAATTTAAACACTGCTGCAATTGTTCCTCTTTGCTGGTAATACAAATCCTTCTACTGTGTTTGCTCCCATTGCATCCAGGGCAGGGGAGGCCAAACAGGAAGAAAGGAGAATACTGGGTTTCTATCAATATAGGAACAAAGGCTGTTTTCTAGTGGCTTAAACTAATTCTGATTGAAAAAAATGTAAAAACTTTCCATTAGTTGTAAGGAACACTGGAAATTGATTCTGGATGAAGAAAAGATCCAAAAGTAGCCTTAAAATAAACTGAAAACTCTAGAAATCTGGATTGGCATCCCCTCCCCTTTTTTTCTTCTAATTTAACTGAAAGACTCAATGAATACCTCTTATGTCACTATATTTTAAACAATTGAAGTGATAACAATCACATTTGTTAAGTATTTATAGCAGTGACAATGTCATTCCACTAGCATGGAAAATGTCTTTGCAAAACATTTTTAAACACGGGTGCAAAAACCTTTATCAATGAAATCCACCCTCCCTAAGCATGAAAGGTCTCAGTCTCAGAAAAGTTGAGCAACCACTGAAATGTGTTTTCAAATATGGGCTGCTGGTGGCCACAAGTGAGCAACCAGACCTGGCTTCATGACACAGAACATGAGTCTTGGTGGGGAAAAAAGTCATTTTCACCAGCAGCGAGACGATTTTCAGACTCAAGCCTTGACCACATTCTTTCTGGAATACTTGTTGTCTTTATTCTCTCAAAAAAGAAGCAGCATCACTGACTCTTAAGGTCATGAAGAACGAATCTTTGAAAATCTTAGACTTAATTGAACTGCAGGTACAAACTGCCACATTCCTAGAGAAAAATGTACCCCAAATAGTTCCTTCCTACCCTTTAAAGTAGCTCTGTTAACTAGTCACAGAAGAGTTTCATTTGGAAGGGGTCTTGGGAGTTCTTTGGTTGCACTCCTAGCTGAAAACAGGGCCAACTTCAAAGGCAGAGTCTCTTCCATTCATGCTTTGAGTATCGACTTCTTCACTACAAGGACTCATGTTCAGCTTTTCCACCAGGACCCTCAGGCCTTTGCCTGCAAAGCTGCTCCTCAGCCAGTCTCCAGCCCACAGGGCTGTGTGGAGGTACTGCAGACCAAGGTCCAGACTTGACATTGTCTACAATGACCTTCATGAGGATTAACAGCTCATTGCTCCAGCCTATCAAGACCACGTTTGAGAGCAGTCTTGGCCTTTGACCTCCCCCAGCTGGTGTCATCTCCACAGCCATCACATGTCTATAGAGGCACAGATTCTTTGGGTACAGTCCCAGGGCCAGACGACTGGCTAAACACCTACAAATAAGAAAAACTTTTCCCGATTCATCTGTCCCATTCTCCTACTACAAGGGCTGAGGAGTTGATCCACCATGTTTCAACCTAACAAAATTTAACTTGCCTACAATTTCGACTTAGGAAACTAACAGTAACCATTTGCTCTTTTGTCAGACTGTCCTATAGCTCAGATATTATTCTTCAGCCTAAGCAATGTCTCTCCTCATCATGCACTATATTAGGAAAACCTTGGGTCATGGCTTCACACCCAGCCAGCAACGAAGCCCCACACAGTCACTCACTCAGTCCTCCCACACAGTGGGATGGGAGAGAGAATTGAACTTCTTGAGCTCCTCCAGCCTTCTCGCTGACAGGGCACAAGATGCTGGAAAGTCCTTGGTTCAGTAGGAGCACTACTTGGCAACAACTGAAACCATCAGTGTGTTATCAATGTTATACTAAACCCAAACCACAGAACTGTACCAGCCACTTGGAAGAAAATGAATTCTATCTTAGCTGAAACCAGGACACCTCTAATTCTCATAGAAATAATATTTACAAAAAGAAAAAAGTGTGAGGTGATGAAACCAACTGAAGGCTTCCATATGCAGAGGCTGACACTGAGGCATAGAGACAAGAACCACGTCCTCCCCCATTGACCACACACCTGGGGAGCCAAAGCATCCAATAAAACAAGTTTTTCTTTCCCTGCTGCTTTACTTGATGCTTTTTCAGAGCAGCTGCAATACCTCCCTCACTGAATGTGAGGTCATTCTAGCACAGTTTCTGTAAGAGAGTCTGAAAAGCGAGATCGTTGTTAAAAGTTCCAACTCATGACCCATCATTTCCACAGTATTTTGTTTTTGTCATTGTGAGAATGATGGAGTTTGGGGTTTAAAAACTGCAGCTGTATTTGCTCCAAGTGAGTTTCTTCTTCTGTGATTTCATATTAGGTACCTTAAGATGATATTCCAAATTTTTTTCCCCCCTTTTGTTTTCATATATACACATGCATGCATATATATATATATATATGCATGTATAAAAACCCGTAAGTTTTGCTTTCTGAAAGGATTTCCACCAGCCTTACAGGGTAACATCATGTGCAAGATATATGTCACTCCAACATCTCCTTTAACTGCAAAGTTTGTGTCAAAAATTTCTTCTGAAACAACTTTACAACATGTACTTCATATAACCCTGAATTACAGGTTAGGCTCTGTTTTAAGTATGAAATATTAAGTGAGATCATAATAGTTAAATCATCCCATTGTCATTCCAACACTAACTCAGGTTGGCAGAGCTCATGCTTAATGATGTCACCGCTTCTACCTTGCTGCAGTCGCGCAGAGCCCGAATCGCATAAATTAGCTTTGATCGATGAAAAGTATTAACATTTTTTATTTTTACCTTGGAGCGCGCTTTGAATCATCAGTCGCTCTTTAGTGTTTTAAAAATGCATATGGGCAAGTCAAGTGGCAGGTTAGAACACAGCGCAGTAAGAAATTGCAGAAGCACGGTCAGGGTGCTGGAAGCCGACGGGACTGGAGACAACCAACCCCCTCTCGCAATCAGCAACGCTTTGCTAATGTCCAAAAAAGCGCCATCCAATTTGCAGGTTGGAAAAACCATCAAAGCCCAGCCCTGAAATAGCAAGGACAGCTGTAGGATGGATTTTGCCATCCTTCCACACATTAAACACCGTCCCACTTTGCATCAGCTCCCACTGAAATAAATAACTCGAGCACTATGCAACATAAATAACAGCCGAATGGTTGGGGGGAAGGAAAAAAAAAAAAAATCATCTCTCCATCTTCTAAAAATAGCTTCCTTTTGGTTAAGTTGTTCCTTTATGTCTTTCCTTGAGAAAGGGGTGCTGAACAGAATACTGATCAGGAAAGATGAGCAGGGGCTGCCTCAGGAGCACCGTTAAGAGGCCCGTTTCTCCCCCAGCCTCATGTTTTGCAGATGGAGGAAAGAGCATTTCCCATCCCCTTTTTTTCCTCAAGGTTCGAGCAGTGTCTGCTCCCTCCCTGCTCCTCTTTGTCCTCTCACTCTCAAGGCTTCCTCTGCCCAAGACGTGTCCTTGCTCGGTGCTGCTCAGACTGGGGTCTAGCCCAGCTTCAGAGCTCCAAGGGACACTCGGCGTGACCCCAGCACCTGCTCTGGGTAGGACCTACAGACACATGTGGGATACAAGCTGCATCCACCTGGTCTTCAAGAGTCCTTCACTGGGTCGTCTCTTAACTCTGTGTCATTCGTTCTTACCTTCACAAAGGTATGGTTACATCCTGACCAGGGCTAGGCTGAGGAACACCCATCCCCACACTGCTCTGTTTCCACAACAAAGCTTCACGGATCAAGTGAAGCTCTTCTTAGATCAGGAATTTCCGAGTCGGGCACGACCACACTGAGTTCACACAAAGAAGCTCAGCTCCACTGCTTTAAGAGCTTTCCATGGTTTTGCCCCAAAACAGGAGAGACTTTAATTTTCCATTTTTGCATCTTTTAATACACAAACCAATCTCAAGGGCATTTGGAGGGGGACATTGCCGTCGTCTCCTCCTGTAGGCTGAAGACACTGAGATCCCCAATGCTGCTGGCACTTCATGCAGAGGCTCGTGAGATGTTTGCATTTCCATACAACCCCGAGCTCCTCTGGAGGAAGAGCTTGGGCAACCAAAACCCCTTATCATCCCGCAGCACAATGTTTTCCAATATCCCTGAAACACGCTGAAGTAGAGGAAAAACGGTGCTGCTTGAGCTCTATAGGCTGTTGGGGAAGGGAGTGACAGCAGCCAAACACGGCGCTAAGCATACGCTTATAGCCAAATAAATGGACAAAAGGTCAAATCAAAGACTATCCACAATCGAGGTTTATTTCAGGACCCCTTATTCTATCACTACTAGGGGAGCCACAGCCCCTTTCAGAAACAAGCTGTTCCTGCTATTGCTGGCTTTGGACAAAAAGCATACTGCTGCTAACCTCTTACATAAAGTGAGCAGGCAAACAGCTGAATTGCTGACCCCTGATGGCCTCTTCCCTAGGATTTGTGGGTTTGCACAAAGAAGCCAACATTTTACATGCAGCCCTCGACGGAGGTTGGAATTGTGCAGAAACGCTGTTTGGAGTGCACACTCTTAACCCGACTGTTTGTGTACAATTGTTCCTCCTCTCTGATGCCAAACACTGTAGGTCTCCGGGTTGTTTTCTATTTATTTATTTTATATTTTAAGCTGCTAGACCATACACAACTTTAAAACCCTGGATATACCTCCACTGCCATTGGCATTGGGATACAAGTCGGCAGTCAGGGACCTTCCTCCGTTACAGTCCATACTCTTTTTGTATGTTTTTCAGCTGAGCGCTCAGAGCTCAGTAGATACAAGCTCCAAAAATTGTAAAACGCTTCTTGGCTACAAAATCACAAGTTTTCTGTGACTGAAAGCAAGGAGCAGCAGCAAGATGCATCAGGTTTACCTCATGAGTGGGAGATTTTTAACAAGAGCAGTTGACTCAGCCCGAGATTTGAATAAACAATCCTCTTCATCCTTTCTCGTGAATTGATTGATTTAACAGATTTTTTACAGACTTCTGTTGAGCGGCAACAGATAGAAAACATCCATAAGGAAGTGCCGTTTCCCTTTGAATGGAGAACCACAGGCAAACCACAGGCAGAAGGTGCCAGCCTGCCGTGGAGCAGTACTTCTCCGTTAAACCACTGGCTGGGCTGACACCCTGCCCAGCAAACCCCAGTCCCTCCAGCAGCCTGGCCCTGCCAGAACAGCTAAAACCACTGAGACACCAGTCTCTCTGCAGCAGAACATCTCAAAGACCGGGTACCAACACGCTTGCACATCCCCAAGCAGCCAACCCTCCCTCCTCGGAGGGTGGGAAAGCAAGAGCCGTCCAACCACCCGACTGGGATATTTACACAAGCCAAGGGGGAAAGCACAGGACTCCACAATGCATGAATTCAGCAACAACAAAACAGCATTCAGGCGTAACAGCCGGCACAAAAATCACCATTGTATGTTCGGCTTCCAAGCGTTCAAGCTCCCAGCCGCTAAAAACTACAATATGTGCTATTCCGTCCTCTCCAGCCACACCATATCCTACCTTTGCAGTTTTGCTTTAGTTCAAAGGCACATTAATTGTTGTGAGCGCACAAAGTATTACCTGGAATAACACTCCACATGCAAATTAAGGGCTCTGTAAAATTATTGTAATGCAAGAGTACCGTGGTTTATTAACAGCAGATTTGCAAGGTTAATTTTCAATTACGTATTTCTTATTAGTTCCCTAGCTGTCTTGCTATTATTGAATTTAAAGAGGAAGATACTTTCAATGTGTCCAGCTTCCGCGGCATTATTACTGATAATTATTCCTATTTTCCAATTTGTGCTACTCTCATGTCTTGCAAAATTTGTAATTAATGAGCAAATAATTATAGCAGCACTTACTAGAGCTGCTTTAGTTAAAGCTGTGTCAGCTTTTGCATTAGGATCCCCATTTTTCAAGGGTTTATAACTCGAGCATAAAAATTCACTCTGGGCAGAGCCTTGTCATAAGACCTGTCTGCTGAGCATGATTTTTTGTTTTTAAATGTTTTCAGGCAGCATTATTTGGTTCCCTATTTTTAGTTACGGACGTGTTAAAAAGAGCTTAGACTTCCAAGGACATTAAATTTACAACTCACCGTTTTTATATGCCCCAATGTCTCCGAAATAGACATTTTATTTCAAGGTGAAGGTGTTCAACTTTAAAAACACAAAATAGGATACCTCAGCATCTCCATAGATCAGAATCATGTTTTTAATGCCTGATGGCCATTAGTTTTACAAAACAGACACAGAAGAGAGCTTGATGTTTGTGCTGATCCCAACCAGACCAGCACCCATGCACATACTCAGTTCCAGCAGACAAGGGGTCCTCAGGGGTCAAGAGGCTCATCCACGCTCCCCAGGATGCCCACACATTCCCTACTCCAGCCCAGCACAACAAAACACTACTTTTGACACAAATTTTAAGCCTTCCCTATTCACCACGAACCATTAGCGCCACACCTGAGAACACTGAGCATCACTGGGGTTCAGCTCTGCAGAACGATGAGGACCTTAAACGCACAGGGCTTAACAGGCTCAGCACCTTCTTGACAAAACTGCTGCTTCTCTTTAGCCTGGGAGAGGAAACCG